>NW_016914422.1:109644-110923 GCF_001483705.2 Eufriesea mexicana | reverse complement strand
ACGACGCTATTTTCTTCTTTTTTTCGTGATTTATTGTACCCGTGTACGGGTATTAAGGATGATCCATAATTGCGAAAACAAGGATACGAATATAGGGATTAAACGTGCAGTATAGTGACAGAGATAATGATTTTATTAATAATGGTAGCGGTATTAATATCGGTAACAGGAATAATAATAATACTATCGATAATGGAAGCAATAGTAGGAATAGGGATTATTATAATAGTAGTTGAATTGTATGATGTATACCTGCATCAATATTGTGTATAATTACTTGTAAATCATTTTTCATTTATCTCTCTGTCTATTGAATATAAATATACTGAATTATAAACGAATATAATCTCGGTGGTAGTAATTATAGTAATTCACTAATGTAGTATAATATAATATAATAATGGTAACAGTATTAAATAATAATTTAAATAGTAAATATACCTTCACCAAAACGATGTCAAATTATGCATGAATCATGTTTCTTTATCCATCTTGTGATAAATCTGACTATATCGAGTTGTAAATGAATTAGGTCACTTTTGTGACCACATTCTCTAACTTTACTAAATTCTCGAAATTCTCGAAATAGGGATTTTTGATCATCGATTTAATTTCTCAGGTTTGTGCAGGATTGTGCGAGGAGGGAGGAGGTTCTTTGGGGACTTTTTTCGAGGATAGCAGAAGAGTGTTCTTTATTACTATAGTCGGGTTGCTTCTATAAATCACCGTAGTATTGTAATCTCTGAGAGTTCCTGGCTATCGATTTCTTTCCTTTTTCTTCTTTCCTCTTCTTCCGATGTCCCGAATAAGCTGTCTAGGGTAAAGTATCCTTTGTTATATTTCGCGTGTAACGTAGAACTTCCATAAATTGCAAGGATGTTGCAGGCTTCTCTAGGAGTCGCTAGTCGATGATTTCTTTCCTTTGAGATATCTATAAGCTTCCGAGAGACTTTCATCTTTTTGGGAAACATTGTCCTTTGTGCGGATTTATGATATCCATCATGGGAGGACTTATGTCGAAATCTTCTCCGCCATTTACATAATCGCCAATTTTCGTCTCTTTAAGGCGAAATTAGACGTATTAGTTCCCTAGAAATTTTCTGAATAGAAATTCTTAAGAATATTGTTATTTTCTTTGCGATTCCCCTGTCTTTGATTACCTGAGTCATTTTTAGCAATTATTTAAATATATACTGGGATACTGTTCATTGGGATTATGGGTTTATAATTGCAAGATATCTATCTTTGAGTGCTTTTCTAGAACAATTGACCGATTCGT
>NW_016914422.1:105877-109601 GCF_001483705.2 Eufriesea mexicana | reverse complement strand
TGACGCAGTTCACCTAAACCCCCAATTTTTGTCTAATATTTATATAAACATTCGTTCTCGGAATCTAGGTCTTATAACCTATCCTAGATTGATTTATATCTTAGATTGAGTTTTGTATATAACTAAATTTTTCTTTTCAATGCTTCTCAAAATTAAAAATTATTAATTAAATTATTCCTCAGAATTCAAAATTTACCTCTTGAAATACTTATTTTCCTCTAGGTCTTATAACCTATCCTAGGTTGATTTATATCCTAGATTGAGTTTTGTATATAACTAAACCTTTCTTTTCAATATTCCTCGAAATTAAAAATTATTTAAAATTATTTAAAAATTATTAATTAAATTATCCCTCGAAATTAAAAATTTACCTCTTGCAATACTTATTTACCTCTAGGTCTTATCACCTACCTTAGATTGATTTTTGTATATAACTAAACCTTTCTTTTCAATATTCTTCAACATTAAAAATTATTTAAAATTGTTTAAAAATTATTAATTAAATTATCCCTCGAAATTAAAAATTTACCTCTTGCAATACTTATTTACCTCTAGGTCTTATCACCTACCTTAGATTGATTTTTGTATATAACTAAACCTTTCTTTTCAATATTCTTCAACATTAAAAATTATTTAAAATTGTTTAAAAATTATTAATTAAATTATCCCTCGAAATTAAAAATTTACCTCTTGCAATACTTATTTACCTCTAGGTCTTATCACCTACCTTAGATTGATTTTTGTATATAACTAAACCTTTCTTTTCAATATTCTTCAACATTAAAAATTATTTAAAATTGTTTAAAAATTATTAATTAAATTATTCCTCGGAATTAAAAATTTACCTCTTGAAATACTTCGTTATACCGCATTCCCTATGCAATTCTACTACCACTTGTCAATTCAACGATTTTTATTTATTTCTTCGTTTTATTTCCCGTTACCTATAAATTTCTCGAAACTGCGAGCCCAGATTAAAGTCCAGTTTGTCTATGATAATAATTCATAATGACCCATTTTCTACGCGGAACTTCCATAAATTGCCAGAATATTAGCATTCTCTCACCGACCTGTCCAACGACCGATTTCCCTCGTTTTAAATTATCCGTCCGCAGATTAAAACACTATGCCTGGCGATACCTGCGCCAGGGTGCACAGCCGGCCATAAATCGTCGCTCTAAATCATTACGCATTCCCAGAATTACCAAGGAGCCACGGCGAGCCGACCGTTATAAATTACCATTACCTTCGTTACATTGTTCCATCGTTGTCCGTGATTAACTTTATCGCGCAACACGACGCCACCGATTATTTATGTCTCTATCAGCCGATACTTAGCACTCCGTCGGCCATAACGGTCGCCTTACCCTAACGAGACGCGTCGGCCACGTGGAGTAACGGATGCTGCCGTGACCACAGATGTAATTGAACGTGACTACGGGGTAATAACGCGGTCTTATTGCCGGATCACGGCGCAGACCTTACGGCCAGCTAATTATCACACGATGATAAGCACGTATCGTAGGTGCCGATGATTGTCTGGCATTTACCTAGACCCGTGCCCTCTGTGCATCTGCGGATCGACCGGCTTTTATTATAACCTCCGCTTTCTGTGCATGTCACGTGACTAATTGCGTCGGGAGAATACAATTGCGCCGAGTTTAACGAGTCCGGCGCACGCGTGTATCACTGGTTGTCGATTTTCGTCGTTGCTCTAATTTTTAACGCGAATGTTTTCGCCACTCGTGACTCGTGCAGGTGTGTCGACAGGATAGGGGAGAGGTATTTTTGGCTCGGTTATTGGGAAATAACTGTGCTCCGAGAGAGTCGGAGATTCGTGATCGTGGTAAATTGTTCGGGAGGGGTTGAGAATTTATTCGAATACCGATAGGCATTTTTCCGCTTATTGGAATGATCACTCGATATGGAAGATTGGTAGACAGCCACGTGATTCGTAATTGAGTTAAACCGGTCAGACACGGAATTATTGTTTATCGACAAACAGCAACGCGAAGAAGCTAATTCGAGAGAAAATTCATCGTTCGTCTGGAAAATTCTGTGAATCTTTGATTAGTTGGCGATAAAGAGCAGAAATAAAAATTCACGATGGAAATAAATACTTCGATTTTATCGCGATTTATCGTAATAATTAGTTATTAGTCGATCGCGATTGGATCCGAGAAAGTTAGGGTTCCTAATTGAAGTAAATTGTGTCGGAGAGAGGTTTGGGGTTCGTTGGAATCCGACAGTCGCAGCTACAGTCTGGCTGTAATCAATCGGCCCTCAAGGCCACTCCCCCACTCTCCTCGAATTCCCTGGGTTTCGTTCTGCGGCGCTGTAATGGACGCTGGGTGGGGGAAAAAAGAGGGAAGGGAGGATGGGAGCTGACGAAGAGAAAATGCATTGTACCCGGGACCGTCGGTAAGACTTCCCAATACGACAGTTTCCAATTCGCAGCACTAACTCTGTTAATGCGAATCCTTCTGCTGGCTGCTACAGAAAAGCCGCTGTAACTCCGACGAACACAGAAACCTCGGCGAAGCCGAAGGATCCAAAAATTTCCCAAAGGGCTCTCCCCATGAACGGAAATTTATTGACATAAATCTGTGCTTCCGAGGGAAAATGCTGCATCTAACAATTCCGTTCATTTTATTCTTTAATTGGATTACGAAATACGTAATTGACATATTTATCGAAAGAAAATTCGTGGAATTTTACCAAATGCTAACAGGAATTTACTATTATACTGGGTGACCCATTTATTAATGTAAAAATATATGAAATATTGTGCCGGAATTAAATGACACTGTATTTTTATCTATATTACTTTAATACTTTATTAATAATAATTTGGTTCTTATTGTACAAACGCTCTATATACCTTGTTCTATTCGCAACTAAAGCAACACCCCTCGAGATATCAACAATTGACAGCAAGGAGTGGGAGGAAATAAATTTGTATCTAAAATTTTATATAAAAAAATTGGTTTCTGCGCTCTACTGTGATCTAATACTCTGTAGAATTTTTCCTCCTGTGAGCTATCTTTTTAAATAAATAAGGGATCAGTGAAACTCATCTAACGAGGATTGAGGACTGAGTACTGACTTATTGCCGAAAATCTTTATGTATATACACATTGCTCTCCCCACTCCAATTATGGAAGCTCGTATTTACCAATTATATACATATAATTGCCTACATATCGAAATAAAATAATTATATTCTTGAAAAATCTATATTTTCCAAAATATGTCATTAATTTTATAACGAAAATCCTTCGAGCTCAAAGGATGAAGGACCATAAGTTCAAACCAGTATCGCAGAAGTACGTGCACCTAAGCTACCAATATTCTCTAATTCCTAGAATTACAAAATTGCCAAAAAATACAGCAGGTGGTCATCGATCGGTTTCCAGCCGATTTTCCCATTAACCTAACCTATTGCCGAAAATCTTCATATATATACACATCGCTCTCCCCACTCCAATTATGGAAGCTCGTATTTACCAATTATATACATATAATTGCCTACATATCGAAATAAAATAATTATATTCTTGAAAAATCTATATTTTCCAAAATATGTCATTAATTTTATAACGAAAATCCTTCGAGCTCAAAGGATGAAGGACCATAAGTTCAAACCAGTATCGCAGAAGTACGTGCACCTAAGCTACCAATATTCTCTAATTCCTAGAATTACAAAATTGCCAAAAAATACAGC
>NW_016914422.1:81178-105852 GCF_001483705.2 Eufriesea mexicana | reverse complement strand
GAATGTTTTCGCCACTCGTGACTCGTGCAGGTGTGTCGACAGGATAGGGGAGAGGTATTTTTGGCTCGGTTATTGGGAAATAACTGTGCTCCGAGAGAGTCGGAGATTCGTGATCGTGGTAAATTGTTCGGGAGGGGTTGAGAATTTATTCGAATACCGATAGGCATTTTTCCGCTTATTGGAATGATCACTCGATATGGAAGATTGGTAGACAGCCACGTGATTCGTAATTGAGTTAAACCGGTCAGACACGGAATTATTGTTTATCGACAAACAGCAACGCGAAGAAGCTAATTCGAGAGAAAATTCATCGTTCGTCTGGAAAATTCTGTGAATCTTTGATTAGTTGGCGATAAAGAGCAGAAATAAAAATTCACGATGGAAATAAATACTTCGATTTTATCGCGATTTATCGTAATAATTAGTTATTAGTCGATCGCGATTGGATCCGAGAAAGTTAGGGTTCCTAATTGAAGTAAATTGTGTCGGAGAGAGGTTTGGGGTTCGTTGGAATCCGACAGTCGCAGCTACAGTCTGGCTGTAATCAATCGGCCCTCAAGGCCACTCCCCCACTCTCCTCGAATTCCCTGGGTTTCGTTCTGCGGCGCTGTAATGGACGCTGGGTGGGGGAAAAAAGAGGGAAGGGAGGATGGGAGCTGACGAAGAGAAAATGCATTGTACCCGGGACCGTCGGTAAGACTTCCCAATACGACAGTTTCCAATTCGCAGCACTAACTCTGTTAATGCGAATCCTTCTGCTGGCTGCTACAGAAAAGCCGCTGTAACTCCGACGAACACAGAAACCTCGGCGAAGCCGAAGGATCCAAAAATTTCCCAAAGGGCTCTCCCCATGAACGGAAATTTATTGACATAAATCTGTGCTTCCGAGGGAAAATGCTGCATCTAACAATTCCGTTCATTTTATTCTTTAATTGGATTACGAAATACGTAATTGACATATTTATCGAAAGAAAATTCGTGGAATTTTACCAAATGCTAACAGGAATTTACTATTATACTGGGTGACCCATTTATTAATGTAAAAATATATGAAATATTGTGCCGGAATTAAATGACACTGTATTTTTATCTATATTACTTTAATACTTTATTAATAATAATTTGGTTCTTATTGTACAAACGCTCTATATACCTTGTTCTATTCGCAACTAAAGCAACACCCCTCGAGATATCAACAATTGACAGCAAGGAGTGGGAGGAAATAAATTTGTATCTAAAATTTTATATAAAAAAATTGGTTTCTGCGCTCTACTGTGATCTAATACTCTGTAGAATTTTTCCTCCTGTGAGCTATCTTTTTAAATAAATAAGGGATCAGTGAAACTCATCTAACGAGGATTGAGGACTGAGTACTGACTTATTGCCGAAAATCTTTATGTATATACACATTGCTCTCCCCACTCCAATTATGGAAGCTCGTATTTACCAATTATATACATATAATTGCCTACATATCGAAATAAAATAATTATATTCTTGAAAAATCTATATTTTCCAAAATATGTCATTAATTTTACAACGAAAATCCTTCGAGCTCAAAGGATGAAGGACCATAAGTTCAAACCAGTATCGCAGAAGTATGTGCACCTAAGCTACCAATATTCTCTAATTCCTAGAATTACAAAATTACCAAAAAACATCACAGATCATCGATTGGTTTTCAACCGATTTTGCCATTAACCTAACCTATTGCCGAAAATCTTCATATATATACACATCGCTCTCCCCATTTCATAATTAAAAGTTATTCAAAATTATTTAAAAATTATTCATTATATTATTCCTCGGTATTAAAAATTTACCTCTTGAAATACTTATTTACCTCTAGGTCTTATCACCTACCTTAGATTGATTTTTGTATATAACTAAACCTTTCTTTTCAATATTCCTCATAATTAAAAGTTATTCAAAATTATTTAAAAATTATTCATTATATTATTCCTCGGTATTAAAAATTTACCTCTTGAAATACTTATTTACCTCTAGGTCTTATCACCTACCTTAGATTGATTTTTGTATATAACTAAACCTTTCTTTTCAATATTCCTCATAATTAAAAGTTATTCAAAATTATTTAAAAATTATTCATTATATTATTCCTCGGTATTAAAAATTTACCTCTTGAAATACTTATTTACCTCTAGGTCTTATCACCTACCTTAGATTGATTTTTGTATATAACTAAACCTTTCTTTTCAATATTCCTCATAATTAAAAGTTATTCAAAATTATTTAAAAATTATTCATTATATTATTCCTCGGTATTAAAAATTTACCTCTTGAAATACTTATTTACCTCTAGGTCTTATCACCTACCTTAGATTGATTTTTGTATATAACTAAACCTTTCTTTTCAATATTCCTCATAATTAAAAGTTATTCAAAATTATTTAAAAATTATTCATTATATTATTCCTCGGTATTAAAAATTTACCTCTTGAAATACTTATTTACCTCTAGGTCTTATCACCTACCTTAGATTGATTTTTGTATATAACTAAACCTTTCTTTTCAATATTCCTCATAATTAAAAGTTATTCAAAATTATTTAAAAATTATTCATTATATTATTCCTCGGTATTAAAAATTTACCTCTTGAAATACTTATTTACCTCTAGGTCTTATCACCTACCTTAGATTGATTTTTGTATATAACTAAACCTTTCTTTTCAATATTCCTCATAATTAAAAGTTATTCAAAATTATTTAAAAATTATTCATTATATTATTCCTCGGTATTAAAAATTTACCTCTTGAAATACTTATTTACCTCTAGGTCTTATCACCTACCTTAGATTGATTTTTGTATATAACTAAACCTTTCTTTTCAATATTCCTCATAATTAAAAGTTATTCAAAATTATTTAAAAATTATTCATTATATTATTCCTCGGTATTAAAAATTTACCTCTTGAAATACTTATTTACCTCTAGGTCTTATCACCTACCTTAGATTGATTTTTGTATATAACTAAACCTTTCTTTTCAATATTCCTCATAATTAAAAGTTATTCAAAATTATTTAAAAATTATTCATTATATTATTCCTCGGTATTAAAAATTTACCTCTTGAAATACTTATTTACCTCTAGGTCTTATCACCTACCTTAGATTGATTTTTGTATATAACTAAACCTTTCTTTTCAATATTCCTCATAATTAAAAGTTATTCAAAATTATTTAAAAATTATTCATTATATTATTCCTCGGTATTAAAAATTTACCTCTTGAAATACTTATTTACCTCTAGGTCTTATCACCTACCTTAGATTGATTTTTGTATATAACTAAACCTTTCTTTTCAATATTCCTCATAATTAAAAGTTATTCAAAATTATTTAAAAATTATTCATTATATTATTCCTCGGTATTAAAAATTTACCTCTTGAAATACTTATTTACCTCTAGGTCTTATCACCTACCTTAGATTGATTTTTGTATATAACTAAACCTTTCTTTTCAATATTCCTCATAATTAAAAGTTATTCAAAATTATTTAAAAATTATTCATTATATTATTCCTCGGTATTAAAAATTTACCTCTTGAAATACTTATTTACCTCTAGGTCTTATCACCTACCTTAGATTGATTTTTGTATATAACTAAACCTTTCTTTTCAATATTCCTCATAATTAAAAGTTATTCAAAATTATTTAAAAATTATTCATTATATTATTCCTCGGTATTAAAAATTTACCTCTTGAAATACTTATTTACCTCTAGGTCTTATCACCTACCTTAGATTGATTTTTGTATATAACTAAACCTTTCTTTTCAATATTCCTCATAATTAAAAGTTATTCAAAATTATTTAAAAATTATTCATTATATTATTCCTCGGTATTAAAAATTTACCTCTTGAAATACTTATTTACCTCTAGGTCTTATCACCTACCTTAGATTGATTTTTGTATATAACTAAACCTTTCTTTTCAATATTCCTCATAATTAAAAGTTATTCAAAATTATTTAAAAATTATTCATTATATTATTCCTCGGTATTAAAAATTTACCTCTTGAAATACTTATTTACCTCTAGGTCTTATCACCTACCTTAGATTGATTTTTGTATATAACTAAACCTTTCTTTTCAATATTCCTCATAATTAAAAGTTATTCAAAATTATTTAAAAATTATTCATTATATTATTCCTCGGTATTAAAAATTTACCTCTTGAAATACTTATTTACCTCTAGGTCTTATCACCTACCTTAGATTGATTTTTGTATATAACTAAACCTTTCTTTTCAATATTCCTCATAATTAAAAGTTATTCAAAATTATTTAAAAATTATTCATTATATTATTCCTCGGTATTAAAAATTTACCTCTTGAAATACTTATTTACCTCTAGGTCTTATCACCTACCTTAGATTGATTTTTGTATATAACTAAACCTTTCTTTTCAATATTCTTCAACATTAAAAATTATTTAAAATTGTTTAAAAATTATTAATTAAATTATTCCTCGGAATTAAAAATTTACCTCTTGAAATACTTATTTACCTCTAGGTCTTATCACCTACCTTAGATTGATTTTTGTATATAACTAAACCTTTCTTTTCAATATTCCTCAAAATTAAAAATTATTTAAAATTGTTTAAAAATTATTAATTAAATTATTCCTCGGAATTAAAAATTTACCTCTTGAAATACTTCGTTATACCGCATTCCCTATGCAATTCTACTACCACTTGTCAATTCAACGATTTTTATTTATTTCTTCGTTTTATTTCCCGTTACCTATAAATTTCTCGAAACTGCGAGCCCAGATTAAAGTCCAGTTTGTCTATGATAATAATTCATAATGACCCATTTTCTACGCGGAACTTCCATAAATTGCCAGAATATTAGCATTCTCTCACCGACCTGTCCAACGACCGATTTCCCTCGTTTTAAATTATCCGTCCGCAGATTAAAACACTATGCCTGGCGATACCTGCGCCAGGGTGCACAGCCGGCCATAAATCGTCGCTCTAAATCATTACGCATTCCCAGAATTACCAAGGAGCCACGGCGAGCCGACCGTTATAAATTACCATTACCTTCGTTACATTGTTCCATCGTTGTCCGTGATTAACTTTATCGCGCAACACGACGCCACCGATTATTTATGTCTCTATCAGCCGATACTTAGCACTCCGTCGGCCATAACGGTCGCCTTACCCTAACGAGACGCGTCGGCCACGTGGAGTAACGGATGCTGCCGTGACCACAGATGTAATTGAACGTGACTACGGGGTAATAACGCGGTCTTATTGCCGGATCACGGCGCAGACCTTACGGCCAGCTAATTATCACACGATGATAAGCACGTATCGTAGGTGCCGATGATTGTCTGGCATTTACCTAGACCCGTGCCCTCTGTGCATCTGCGGATCGACCGGCTTTTATTATAACCTCCGCTTTCTGTGCATGTCACGTGACTAATTGCGTCGGGAGAATACAATTGCGCCGAGTTTAACGAGTCCGGCGCACGCGTGTATCACTGGTTGTCGATTTTCGTCGTTGCTCTAATTTTTAACGCGAATGTTTTCGCCACTCGTGACTCGTGCAGGTGTGTCGACAGGATAGGGGAGAGGTATTTTTGGCTCGGTTATTGGGAAATAACTGTGCTCCGAGAGAGTCGGAGATTCGTGATCGTGGTAAATTGTTCGGGAGGGGTTGAGAATTTATTCGAATACCGATAGGCATTTTTCCGCTTATTGGAATGATCACTCGATATGGAAGATTGGTAGACAGCCACGTGATTCGTAATTGAGTTAAACCGGTCAGACACGGAATTATTGTTTATCGACAAACAGCAACGCGAAGAAGCTAATTCGAGAGAAAATTCATCGTTCGTCTGGAAAATTCTGTGAATCTTTGATTAGTTGGCGATAAAGAGCAGAAATAAAAATTCACGATGGAAATAAATACTTCGATTTTATCGCGATTTATCGTAATAATTAGTTATTAGTCGATCGCGATTGGATCCGAGAAAGTTAGGGTTCCTAATTGAAGTAAATTGTGTCGGAGAGAGGTTTGGGGTTCGTTGGAATCCGACAGTCGCAGCTACAGTCTGGCTGTAATCAATCGGCCCTCAAGGCCACTCCCCCACTCTCCTCGAATTCCCTGGGTTTCGTTCTGCGGCGCTGTAATGGACGCTGGGTGGGGGAAAAAAGAGGGAAGGGAGGATGGGAGCTGACGAAGAGAAAATGCATTGTACCCGGGACCGTCGGTAAGACTTCCCAATACGACAGTTTCCAATTCGCAGCACTAACTCTGTTAATGCGAATCCTTCTGCTGGCTGCTACAGAAAAGCCGCTGTAACTCCGACGAACACAGAAACCTCGGCGAAGCCGAAGGATCCAAAAATTTCCCAAAGGGCTCTCCCCATGAACGGAAATTTATTGACATAAATCTGTGCTTCCGAGGGAAAATGCTGCATCTAACAATTCCGTTCATTTTATTCTTTAATTGGATTACGAAATACGTAATTGACATATTTATCGAAAGAAAATTCGTGGAATTTTACCAAATGCTAACAGGAATTTACTATTATACTGGGTGACCCATTTATTAATGTAAAAATATATGAAATATTGTGCCGGAATTAAATGACACTGTATTTTTATCTATATTACTTTAATACTTTATTAATAATAATTTGGTTCTTATTGTACAAACGCTCTATATACCTTGTTCTATTCGCAACTAAAGCAACACCCCTCGAGATATCAACAATTGACAGCAAGGAGTGGGAGGAAATAAATTTGTATCTAAAATTTTATATAAAAAAATTGGTTTCTGCGCTCTACTGTGATCTAATACTCTGTAGAATTTTTCCTCCTGTGAGCTATCTTTTTAAATAAATAAGGGATCAGTGAAACTCATCTAACGAGGATTGAGGACTGAGTACTGACTTATTGCCGAAAATCTTTATGTATATACACATTGCTCTCCCCACTCCAATTATGGAAGCTCGTATTTACCAATTATATACATATAATTGCCTACATATCGAAATAAAATAATTATATTCTTGAAAAATCTATATTTTCCAAAATATGTCATTAATTTTATAACGAAAATCCTTCGAGCTCAAAGGATGAAGGACCATAAGTTCAAACCAGTATCGCAGAAGTACGTGCACCTAAGCTACCAATATTCTCTAATTCCTAGAATTACAAAATTGCCAAAAAATACAGCAGGTGGTCATCGATCGGTTTCCAGCCGATTTTCCCATTAACCTAACCTATTGCCGAAAATCTTCATATATATACACATCGCTCTCCCCACTCCAATTATGGAAGCTCGTATTTACCAATTATATACATATAATTGCCTACATATCGAAATAAAATAATTATATTCTTGAAAAATCTATATTTTCCAAAATATGTCATTAATTTTATAACGAAAATCCTTCGAGCTCAAAGGATGAAGGACCATAAGTTCAAACCAGTATCGCAGAAGTACGTGCACCTATGCTACCAATATTCTCTAATTCCTAGAATTACAAAATTGCCAAAAAATACAGCTGGAGGTCATCGATCGGTTTCCAGCCGATTTTCCCATTAACCCCGTGCCACGAAACTCCTTTCCCCCGATTCTCCAGCCTTGAGACAATTTATCCTCGATGTTCACGCAACTCGCACGTCGTCATCCCGAACGATAGTCATCCCCCGTTCGATAATGGCACCCCCAATTCTCCGATGATTCCTTGGATGGAACGAGACCTTGCATTATCGAGGTTGGTTTATCCCAGCATCTTGGCCATTAGCGTCGTCGATCATTCGCCGGGCAAAATGCATGATCGATCGGCACATGCGGTATCTCCGTTTCGCGACGTCTAATTCACGCAGAAGTCTGGTCATTTTGGCGGCATTGTGCGTCGTAATTGTCAGTAGCGTAATATACGCTGTAATCGATATCGTAATGCGGTTCCGAAGGGGCTAGAGGCGGAGGGGGCGGAGGCTGGGTGGTGGAAGGAAGGTGGGTCACATTCGACGGTAAGATAGACGGATAATTTATGGGGTTAATGGGTTCTTGAAGCTATTACGCCGAGGGTGAGCGAACGCGTGTTCGTCGTGGTCGTTAATTTTTTAACGTGGCTGACCTTGACGTTAACGAGCAGTCGATCGATCGTCGGGTAAATGGCACCGGTCGCCATTTTTCCGGCTACCTCTCGCGACAGGAATCCGGCGTTTAAGTCGATGATCGACGATCGAGAGTGGTTGATTCTTGATAAGTATCCTCGATGGTTAATATCAGGTTGAGCTTCGTGTTCGGAATGGTAACACGTGCGATGTGAAATTTTTATTGCGGATATGATCTTGTATCGAAACCCGGTTATAAAATCATGAAACAGGTTCCAGTTACGGTAACGATGGAGCATTTTGTGAAATATTTCAAAGGAATTTTAGGTATTCCGAATTATAAGCAGGCTTTTCGTATCTTTAACGGGTGTCAGGAAAAATGTGGAAAATTGCACCTTCAACGATTTACGCTGACCAATGAGAACGCAGCTGAATAATTAAAATGAAAACATTGTAATCCACAAACTGATGAAATCTATAAATTTTCAGAAGACTTTAACCCTTTGCATTCGGCGAATTTTTCGTTGTAGAAAAATAGTAATTCGAAGATTTTCTGCCATAAAGTTGACGATATTTTTGAAACGGTAAATAAGGAATCGTATGCAAATTAGGACGAAGAATTATTTTACTTTGACATTCCACGCATCGTTGGGTAATTTTAAATTTGATATATTAGTTAACATCGATCTTTAGGTTCGCCTCTCGAGTGCAAAGGGTTAATATAATGCTCTATACATTATCGTGTAATTAATATTTTTATAGCCACACCGAAAAGTTCAGTGTAATTAAATTCGTTGCACTACCAACATACCTTAATTAGTAGCACGATTAACAATTTCCTTATTTTAATAATCAATTAGCAAACCTTATTAAAAATGAATTATCCAATATCAACTTTATCCAGTTTAAATACCAAATTTATTTCGCTTCACGAACCCTATTCCTCGTAAATCAACAAAATTAAACATCTCAAAAATGATACATTCCCAAATATAAATTTTTATTTCAAAAATACCAGGTATAAATTTCCCATTTGCTTCATCAAATATACACCAAACACTCGTGGCATATCATCTCGAGCCCTTATACCATTTTCTACCTCCCAAAACTCACCCCTTTCGCTGCCACAATAAACGACTTACCGATACAGAAATTATAATCATATTTCAAAAATATTTTCCCGAGTACACGAGCGAAAATCTCGAAACACATTCGTGACGTTAAAAGAAAAAGTGGGACGTCTTCACGACAAATACGAGGGTCGAAATGGCGTCAGATGGCGCAGGAGCGTATTATAATTGTAGAGGCCCGGCGTATCCGGCGAGCACGCTAATTCGCCTGGAACGATTCCACCGGGACGATTTTTGTTTCCGAAGTTCCAGTGCAGAATCCGCTCCGCGCTGCACCGGTCCATTGTCGGCCGACTTAAGGAACTTGGAGCCCCGTCCGCGATAACTTGCCCCGATTAGCATATTACAAGCATCGATGTAATTACTTCCGCGGACAGGAAGCTGCTAGTCCGTTGTTTCGTGTGGATTTCGAGCAAAGCTGGACGAGGTTAAACGTGAGTTTAGAATTTGAAATTCCAGGTGAGATCGAGGAGTGACCATCTGGATTATCTTTGATTATCTGGTTATCCGAGGAGCAAGGAGAAATTTTTATTTTCTTATGCGATGTTTGAGGTTTGTTGATTTTTGTTCAACCGTGTTGCCAAATTACTATTTGCTACTGTAGAGACGATTTGGTGATAGTGTGTATATATTTATTTAATAATAAATTAACAGTGATAGAGTATGTGAGTAAAGGTACGAATTATTATAATTTATCACAACGCTCAACCTACATTTCTGCAACTCTCCTATTACAACTCACAACTAGCAACAGTAACAACTCTGGCAACTAACAACTCTTCTATTACAATTCTATAATTGACAACTCTCCACTGACTTAGCAACTCCCTAACTTTGGTGATGGTATATATATATTTATTTATTTAATAATAAATTAACAGGGATAGAGTATGTGAGTATGTAAGTAAAGGTACGAATTATTACAACTTATCACAACGTTCAACCTGCACTTCTGCAGCAACTCTCCTATTACAACTCACAACTAGCAACAATAACAACTCTGGCAACTAACAACTCTTCTATTACAACTCTATAATCGACAACTCTCTTACTTTGATGATGGTATATATATATTTATTTAATAATAAATTAACAGTGATAAAGTATGTGAGTATGTGACTAAAGGTACGAATTATTACAACTTATCACAACGCTCAACCTATACTTCTGCAACTCTGCTATTACAACTCACAACTAGCAACAACAACAACTTTGGTAACTAACAACTCTTCTATTACAACTCTATAATATACAACTCTCCACTGACTTAGCAACTCCCTAACTTTGGTGATGGTATATATATATTTATTTATTTAATAATAAATTAACAGTGATAAAGTGTGTGAGTATGTGAGTAAGGGTACGAATTATTACAACTTATCACATCGTTCAACCTGCACTTCTGCAGCAACTCTCCTATTACAACTCACAACTAGCAACAACAACAACTCTGACAAGTAACAACTCTTCTATTACAACTCTATAATCGACAGCTCTCTAACTTTGGTGATGGTATATATATATTTATTTAATAATAAATTAACAGTGATAAAGTATGTGAGTATGTGAGTAAAGGTACGAATTATTACAACTTATCACAACGCTCAACCTACACTTCTGCAACTCTGCTATTACAACTCACAACTAGCAACAATAACAACTCTGGCAACTAACAACTCTTCTATTACAACTCTATAATCGACAACTCTCTAACTTTGGTGATGGTATATATTTATTTATTTAACAATAATTTAACAGTGATAGAGTATGTGAGTAAAGATACGAATTATTACAACTTATCACAACGCTCAACCTACATTTCTGCAACTCTGCTATTACAACTCACAACTAGCAACAACAACAACTCTGACAAGTAACAACTCTTGTATTACAACTCTATAATCGACAACTCTCAACTGACTTAGCAACTCTCTACTCGACAGCTATCTTAACTCAGAACGTCCTTGTTCTTTTATATTCTTCTTCCCACCATGCACACCTTGCATGCGTTTTCCAATGCCTTCACCAACATGACCAAATATGGTTGTGCTAGGGGCCTGACGCATCGCCCATGGTTTTTCCAACTGACCTTGCCTTCGAACCCTAGGTGACTTTCGTAAATCTACGTGTGTACATGCAGTGGAAAACTTGCGATACTACATTATTGTAGGGATACTTTTGATCGGCAAGTATAGGGAATAAGAGATTTTGTTTTATTCCAATATATAAAATTTTAAACGTTAATTGCGAAACACCACAATTATACAATAACTTAAAAATTTTACAAATACACAGGCTTTTCAGAAATTATAAAATCTCTGTTCTTGCGTTTCTTTTATCTATCGTTTGCAATTTTATTTTTACACAGTTATGTATATAAAGGACTTCCAGTCTGTGTACGTGCAATGGGAAACTACTATTGTAGTGTAGTTTACAACTATTGTAGTGTACAATTGTAGTGTAGTTTACAATTATTGCAGTGTTTGATTTTAGAGTTGTCAGAGACTTGTCGAAGTTAGTTGTCAGAGTTGTTGTTGTTGCTAGTTGTGAGTTGTAATAGGAGAATTGTTACAGAAGAGTAGATTGAGCGTTGTGATAAATTATAATAATTCGTATCTCTACTTTATCACTGTTAATTTATTATTAAATAAATATATACCATCAACGAATCCCTTCACTATTACTATTAGCTGTTTTAGCTGTTTTAGCTGTTTTCTCAATGCAAATCCGAGTTCCAGAAATAGAATGCAAAGGTTCCATGCAAAGACAGGGAGCTTTCGCGGGACTCTATGAAGTTTCCACGAAGTGGCAACTTTTCACTGACCAAACGCGATAGATCTGCCTTCGAAGTATATCCCGTGACGTGTGTCAGAAAGCAAACGTCCGTAGGAATCGTCGAAGCGACGCGGATCCAATTCACTCGACGCGAAGCCCCGCGCGGAAGCTGTCTCCTCGCATTATTGTCTTCCGTCTTTGGAGGGACACGCAAACTTCCGGATTACCCTCTGGAATACTCGTCCATGGAAATTTTCCGCCGACAGTGCATTAATTTCGTCATCTTCTTCAAATTAAAAAATCAAATTTGTCGATAATATTAATTTCACCGTCTTTCTTAAATTGCGAAACCAAATTTTGTCGAGTTTGGCGATAAATTGTTATTTTCACAATCTTTTTTATATTAGGAAATAAAATTTTATCGTATCTCAGGATAACTTCTTAATTTTACCACTTTGCTTTCAATCAGGAAATTAAATTTTGTCAAATCTTACAGCAGAATATATTAATTTTACTATTTTGTTTTAATTAGAAATTTGAATTTTCCTGAATCTGACGACAACGATAAATTATTAATTTCACAATCTTTTTTAAATTAGGAAATCAAATTTTATCGTATCTCAGGATAACTTATTAATTTTACCACTTTGCTTTCAATCAGGAAATTAAATTTTGTCAAATCTTACAGCAGAATATATTAATTTTACTATTTTGTTTTAATTAGAAATTTGAATTTTCCTGAATCTGACGACAACGATAAATTATTAATTTCACAATCTTTTTTAAATTAGGAAATCAAATTTTATCGTATCTCAGGATAACTTATTAATTTTACCACTTTGCTTTCAATCAGGAAATGAAATTTTGTCAAATCTTACAGCGGAGTATATTGATTTTACTATTTTTTTTAAATTAGAAAATTGAATTTTCCCGAATTTGACGACAGCGTATTAATTTTACCATTTATTTTTATTTTTATTTTTTTTTTTAATTGGAAAATTAATCAAATATGAAAAATTAAAAGTTAACGAAGATCTGATCGTATATGGTGTCCTCGTAGTAATTTTGTATACTGTTCTAATAATTTTTTATATCCTTATTTGAATTTCACGTATAAAATCGGAAGAAATAGGGGATAGAAAATTCTGCGAATTCTCTATAATCGTTTCCGCGAGTCGGGGTGTTCGAAAATGAATCAGGATAATGGAATGAAAGCATCTGGCACGGAAAATACAAATACGATAAATTGGGGATGCAAAAACGTGAAGTTTGGAGAGATAAAAATGTCTGGTATAAATTAAACGCGTATGAAAGAATAAAATGTAATGGTACAAAAACAGTGGCGTTATTTTAAAGCCGCTCGCACGTGATATAAGCATGAAGTATAATATAATCCTCGTATAAAATACGTAGGAACGTTTATTTATTTATTATACTTTCTTTTGTGTGATTCACAACGAATTTACAAGACAATTTGCATAAAACATATACTGCGGTATCTTGAAACCACTTATCGCATTACACTTCAAAATTCCATAAAATGAAAACCAGGAAATAAAATTTTACAGCTGACTGTACCTCGTTCGCAAATGAAAAAATTATTTTAAAATCAGGTTATAATAATAAATCATAATATTCGCTTATTTATTATTATAACGTTTATCATTTGCGTATCCAGTTAATCACGGTTGTTAATAACCATTTTTAAACGTTTGATGAAGAATTTTTTGATATTATTTTTTATTCAGTTCTGTTTTAAATTCTTCCCCCTTCATTTTTCCATCTACAGGAATTTTCACTGGTCCTGGTAGGTTCAGTGATAATACGAAAGACGAGAGAGTAAAAAATAATTTCATACGAAGCTTTATAATTGTAATGACAGTGACATCTGTACCCTTTGATCCTCATCTTTCAATTAAACTGCTGAAAAAGGCAGACAAGCTACATTGACCTTTTCACTGACCCCAGCTAAAAGAATCTAAAAGCTCATCTGAATTATAAATAAATCGATCATTATCTATAATTATAAATGAATCTCTATAATTGTTTATTAATGTCTCACACAATTGACATAATTTTAATTACCCCAAGAAAGTTGTAAAAATTGAAAGAACCCTAATACGAAGACTTTACTCGTTTCACACTGATATTAATAATACCAATAATACCATTTCCTAACACCAACGTGAAACATCCATATTTATTCCATACAAATACACTATATAAAGTGCATTGATTATAAATAAATTCATCATTGTCTATAATTATAAATGAACCTTTATAATTGTTTATTAATGTCTCACACAACTGACATCATTTTAATTAACCCAAGAAAGTTGTAAAAATTGAAAGAACCCTAATACGAAGACTTTACTCGTTTCACACTGATATTAATAATACCAATAATACCATTTCCTAACACCAACGTGAAACATCCATATTTATTCCATACAAATACACTATATAAAGTGCATTGATTATAAATAAATTCATCATTGTCTATAATTATAAATGAACCTTTATAATTGTTTATTAATGTCTCACACAACTGACATCATTTTAACCCTTGGCACTCGATAGGCGCCCTTCAGTCGCCATTTAATAAAATTTTGAAGATCGATATTAATTAATATGTAAAATTTAAGGTAATATAATTGTGAGCGAGGTATTGAAATCAAATAATTCTACTTATCAATTATTATACTATTTGTTATTTACTACTTAAAAAAATATCGTCAGCTTTATACCAGAAAATCTTCGTACTCCTATTCATTAACTAACAAATCGTCGAGTGCAAAGGGTTAATTACCCCAAGAAAGTTAAAAAAATTCAAAGAACCCTAATACGAGGACTTTTTTCCCATCACATTGATATTAATCCTTTGCACTCTAGAGACGCCTTTCAGTCGCCATTTAATCAGATTCTAACGATATTAATTTATTTATCAAATTTACAATTAACCAACGTTGCGTGGAATATCGAAGTAAAATAATTCTACGTCTTAATATGTATACGATTTCTTATTTAAAATTATCGTCGACTTTATGGCAGAAAGTCTTTGAATTACTATTGTCTTATAACGACAAAATCCTCGAGTACAAAGGGTTAATAATACCAATAATACCGTCTCCTAACATCAACTCGAAGCACCCATATTTATACCATACGAATACACCACATAAAGTGCATTGACTCGGTATTAAAGATTTTTTCCGACCGAGCTTTCAGCTCCTCGTGCGCCTCCATTTCCGTCAATCCCTCTGTCCCGTCACTCGAAGCATTTGCTTTGACTACTGACGGATCCTTCTCCCTATATCGCGCAACTCATACACGCCCACCACCCTCGACAAAATTCTCCCAACCCCGGATCCTCGCAAAACAGCACGCTCTATCAATCACCTTTATCTCTCGATCCCCGCAAAACGCCTTCGACCTCGCTACTCCAATCTCCATTTCCCGCAATTACATCCTTCCCCTACCTTAAGCCGCCTGCTCTTCCGCCGCGTGTTCCATTCGCGAAAAGGTTCGCTGCAGCTTCTAAAGGGCGGCTCGAAGAACCGTCTTCGAACCCTTTGAACGATCGACTCTCCTTTCCCTGTCTTTTCCTCCCCTTTTTATCCGCCTTTCTTCCCTAGACCGATCTGGAACGAACGTCAGAGGGCGCAAGAGGCCTCCTTAATTCGCAGCCCTCGCTCGACTTTAATTCCACGGGATATTACTCGGCGAGGGCTCGAACATCGCGAGGCAAACTTTTAATTAGACGCGTAATGGATCCCCTGGCACAATCCAGCCGCGATCCAGGCCCACGTTTGTTTGCGATACACTTTTTCCACTGGGTCGCACGTATAGGGCTGGAACCAGGGCTGGAGAAGTTGGAGCGGACAGATGAAGCAGTTCTGGGGTATTCTTATCGGGTATTAGAGGGTGGTTAATCCCTTGACTACTGTGGGTGTCTATGGGCGCTTAAAAATTTTGCGTTTGTGACACGGAGAGCGCCTATAGACGCTTGGAAATTTTACGTTTGTGACGCGGAGGGCACCTATAGGCGCTTAGAAATTTTGCGTTTGTGACACGAAGGACGCCTACAGGTGATTGGAAATTTTCCTTTTTTGACACGAAGGGCGCCTATAGGCGCTTCGAAATTTTGGGTTTGTGACACGAAGGACGTCTATAGGCGCTTAGAAATTTTGCGTTTGTGACACGAAGGGAGCCTGTAGGCGCTTGGAAATTTTGCGTTTGTGACACGAAGGACGCCTATGGGCAATTAGAAATTTTGCGTTTGTGACACAAAGGACGTCTATAGGTGAATGGAAATTTTCCTTTTTTGTCACGAAGGGCGCCTATAGGCGTTTGGAAATTTTGCGTTTGTGGCACGAAGGATGCCTATAGGCGCTTGGAAATTTTGCGTTTGTGACACGAAGGACGCCTATGGGTTATTAGAAATTTTACGTTTGTGACACGGGGGGCGTCTAAGAGCGTTTAGAAATTTTGCGTTTGTGACACGAAGGGCGCCTATAGGCGCTTGGAAATTTTACGTTTGTGACACGGAGGACGCCTATAGGCGCTTGGAAATTTTACGTTTGTGACACGGAGGACGCCTATAGGCGCTTGGAAATTTTGCGTTTATGACAGGGAGGATGTCTAAGAGCGCTTAGAAATTTTTCGTTTGTGACACGGAGGGCGCTTGTTTTCACAAAAATGGCGCACATCGTAACTCAATTCCTGCCGTATGGTACGGCCACTGCGTATCAAAATCTGCTGTAGTCAAGAAGTTAAGGAAGCATAGGTGGTGACGAGGGCGAGGTGAAAGGTGCGTGTAAAGAGAGCGAGGTAGGAAGAACGAGTTTAAAAAAAGAGGATATTTGAGAACGGTGATTGGGAGAACGTGGGATGATCCATAATTCGGTTTTTAATGATCCAAGGAGGATCTTGGGAAGAGGGATATAGGGGGAAAGTTTTAATGATCGGAAAGAAGTATATAAGGAGATAGCTTTTTGAAATTATAATTGGGATTCGAGGGTGATTTAATTCCCATTTTAAATTAGGAAAAGTTTTAAATTTTATTTAAGAAGAGTGTGCAATATGGAAATCAGGGTAATAAAATGTTACTGTGCACTTTATTCGTATTTTCTCCCTTTCTGCGGATCGATAATTAATTAATTATTCTGTTCTTCTTCGAATCCCTTTGTGTCATGGCAATGTGTGTCACTCGGCTTCAAGGGTCGAGAATCACCACACGTATACCACTTACATAAATTTATTGAAAATTGGACTTCTCGGGAGAATTATTTTATGAAATAATTTAAAAGTTTGTATAAAAGTGGCTGTAAATTTTGTCCAGCTTTAAGGTAACACTATTTTTATTTTTAGAAATCAATTCGTAAAATAAGTTCACCGGTTTTATAAAAATAAAATAAAGGTAGTCAAGTATTTTCTTTTTCCCAGAAAAATTGATAAAATTGACAAGAGTTGTTTCTGTACTTTTCAATTTCTATTAGGACATTTCAAGAACCACTTTGTCTAAATATACAGGGTGTCCTAGAAATTATATTCAACCGAATGAGGAACACATGCAAAAATAAATCGAAAAAGGGAAATAAATAAATCATAAATCTATCAGATCTGTTCCAGTTATGAATTTTGACTTCGATTTCAGTGCCACCTTGTATAACACAAAATTATAGTAAAGCGAAATACTCTAAAAGCTTACTTTTCCTTCGACTTGGACGATATTTAAAAACCCATTTACTAACGAAAACAAAAATTCCGTCTCCTTCCTCGGAAAGGAAAATGAAAATTACCCGGATGATGTTTCCGTTGAAAAATTTGTAAGCGAAGATAATTTTAAACGTGGAAATAAAAATTAAAAATGCACGGTGACTTTTCCCTGACGAAATACCTTTGATGAGATAAATTGACGAAAAAAAGAAACGAAAAAAGGTGTTAATTGCACGGGATGTCGAGGACTTGTATAATTAAAAAACGAGGAGTAAACGGTTGGAAAAAGCTTTTGAAAAGAGAAAACCCCCGTTGGAAGATTTATCGGGAAACAGGTCGGTGCTCTATTTTAGAATAGAGCGACGTAATTTTTCGATGGAAGTAAAATGCACTCAAATCAAGGAGATCCGCGCAGTCGCTGTTTAAAATATGAATATCCGTGGATTCATTGAGGTTACATTAAGTGCAGTAGTCTACGTAAAAGAGGAGACTGCTCGGCGAAGTAAAACAGACCGGTACATAGTCAGACAAGTAGAACGGTATACGATCGCGTATCTGGAACCAGACCTTATACAGGGGATGGAACGAGACTCTTCATGGCTGGCAAGTAGAGCACGGGGAGGCTCGTGGTAGTCGCATCAGTGAAATTGGTCGAGCAAAATTAAACGATTTATCGAAATAATTTTGTTTACTTTCGTATTGATATTGTGACTTTCCTGTTTAACGATTATATATTTATTACGAATTATAATATACACACGTCACGTAAAGGTTATAACGATTAGGTGAAATTTCTCGAAATGCACGAAGGAGACACGAATCACGTGTAAAAAATGTACTTAACCGATTATTTTGTTTACAGAAATGAAAATATGTGTTTGATTACATGATTAGAAATGAGAAATTATGTGGTAAATTATTTCCTTTAATCAGTTAGAAATTTCTTTCTGGAAGTCAACGTTTATTTCATAAGGGGTCAAATGATGACCCCTCATGGTAAGAATAGGTAGGTGCAAAGTACTGGTACGTTTAGTGTTAATATTATTGTAGAGACCAGGATTGGTGGTGGTAAATAGAATTATTTATTAATTAATAATAATAAATTAACAATATGTGAGTGACGATTAAACACAGGAATTTGTCTCTTCACACGAATTTATATCGATTCCAACATGACTACGCTCAACTTAACGACACAATGACAACACAATTGGTCGAGCAAAATTAAACGATTTATCGAAATAATTTTGCTTACTTTCGCATTGATGTAACTGAGCGAATGCTAATGTGTTAAATCCCGGGAATTTTTTCGACTTTGTTTGAAAATAATCGACGAACAGGTTTATCGAAGTAGAATACGAATAAAAAATTCCTTTTATTGTGATAACAAAATGGTGTATAATGAAAATTATATTCTTCGGAAAGGAGATTAAATATTTTGAATATTTTAAACGGGAACTTTGTACGGTCGTTTGAATAAGAATAAAATATTTTTAATTACCGTGCGGAAATGATTAATAATGGAAATTTTGTATAACTCTTTGTCACTCGTTTTACCAAGTATATAAATTTCAAAGTGGAGTTAGCGATAAAAGGTGGATTAAACGAAAATATTGAAGCAGGAGCTTTAATAAATTCGTTAAAATAAACGTGGAAAATCTGTGCGTGTTTGTTAGTCATTTAAGTAGTACGGGTTCCTGTATAAGCAGACATCGGGCATAAATGCAAGTTGCAAAAGCAGGTATGAGTTGTAGAACGCGAATATCCAAAAAATTCATTATAATATTATATTTCACGCGTGAAATATCTCGTTCACTTAAATTCGAACACTATCGATACCTCCAGCAGTCGCTGTAAAAGGATTAAAAAGCGAGAAGGATAAAAATGAACATTCGTATCGGACAACTTCCAATATCTCCAGCAATTCTCAAAAAATAAATAAAACAGGAGAAATGAAAAAATGACACGTTGAGGAATTTAAATAACACGTTCGACGATTTTCGATACTTTGGCAAACTCTATGCAGGAAATTAAAAATCGCATAGAAATGAACAGAACAATTAAGTCAATCGAGATTCCTTTTTTATACTGTGATGTATATATTATGAATTTAATCGAGCTGAAACTATCACTTCCGGCGAATATTTCTTCGTATATTGGATACGGAGGATTAAGTCTTGATTGTCCGTATAATTTGCGACATGGACTACTGTCGAGCACTATTTGTCAATTTCGAAGATATTAATAACTATAATTTATTAGATTTCTCATTTCTTACTAAATCAATGATCTTGAATGATCGACCAGGATTAGTGAGCATCCATGGAGTCTCCATGGAATGACAATACAATTCCTTAATAATCGATAAATTTCGAAAACCTTAATGGCGATAATAAGATAATAATTCCCAATTTATTCGAGTTCCCAGTTTTTCCAAAACGATCGATAAGGGTTAGTAATTTTCCGCGAAATCACGATGGAAGGTTAGAACAATTCCTTAATAATCAACAAAATTTCGGTAACCTTAATGGCAAGAATAAGAAAGTAAGGAAGCTTTCACGATGGTTCCCAATTTATTCGAATTCCCATTTTTCTCAAAAAGGTCAGGAATCGTCTACGGAATCGCGATGGAAAATCAGAGTAATTCCTTATTAATTGACAAATTTCGAAAACCCCAACGACAGTAATAAGAAAAATAAAAAAATTTCCCCGACGGTTCCCAATTTATCAGAAGGGCCAGTAATCGCTTATGGAATCACTATGGAACGTCAGAACAATTCTTTATTAATTGACAAATTTCGAAAACCCTAATGACAGTAATAAAAAAAATAAGAAGCTTTTCCCACGGTTCCCAATTTATTCGAGTTCCCATTTTTCTCAGAAGGGCCAGTAATCGCCTATGGAATCACTATGAAATGTCGGAACAACTATTTATTAATCAACAAACTTCGGAAGCCCCAATGACAGTAATTAAAAAAATAAGATACTCTCCAACGATTCCCAATTTATTCGAATTCCCATTCTTCCCAAAAGGGCCAGTAGTCCTCTACGGAATCACGATGGAAGATCAGAGCAATTCCTTGTTAATCGACAAATTTCGAAAACCCTGATGACAATAACGGTAAAATAAAAAAGCTTGCCCGATATTTCCAATTTTTCCGAAAACCATCGATCCCGAACGATCGACCAGTGCCAGTAACGGTGGGCGGGATGGCGATGGAACGTCAGGACAATTCCTTATCGGTTTTACAGGTGAAAAGGTAATCGCGGTCCGCACGGGCAGATGCGCGATGGCCGGCGATGGTCGGCGAAACCCCCACGGCCGTGCACGGGGTTAATGGAGAAGAGAGAAATTCGATCCGATGCGGTATGCTCTCTGAAACGACCAATATCGCTTGTCGACTATTTCCACGCGAATGCAATTGCGCCGGCCATTGAACGCTCGCCGCAGCACGCTACATCAAAGAAACGAATCATTTCGCCCGGCGAAAATCCCGGATTGCTTCCTTGCGTTCAGCGACAGAATTAGTTTCACCCTCTCCAACCTGCTGGCTCGTAACGAGTCCGATCAACCGTAACCCTTTTCGCGACTTGCAAATCCATTTTCGACCTTTCAGACGGGAAAACGGCTTTGGGCCCCCGCTCGCCTTTGAGAAATTGATTTTTCCTCGGAATCGATGCTATTCATCTGTTCGAATCGTTCATTCGGGGATTTGCGAATCCTCGTCCAGAGTGCCTGGCACTTTTTTCTTCCTATTTCTAAACGAATGTCGCAGAGTTTTAGGAGAGCATTAATTTTCCACGATTTTGCAAAGAGAGAATTTTATAAATTTTCAGACGTTCCTTTTTTTTTAATAATAAATAATAATATATCTTTGCACAGGTTAAAAGTAATTCTTAGAATTTCATTTTCTATTGCTTCGAATGTACAGAGGATATTTAAAGACATAAAATTGATAATACAGGCTAATGAATAGGACGTCATGAATATCGTATTTCAAATGTCTCTAGAAGCTCCTAATTATTTCAAATAATTATTTCCCTAATTAATATCTCTAATTAGCTCCTAAAGCTAATTATTATTTATTACTCAGGATGAATCACCTAAGATTCGAAGCTAAAATATTCTCGTCCCTTTTAACACTAGAACTATCGATTTTTAATAGACACCTAGACATATCGGGTATAGATAATACTAATTTTAGTGAATTAATTAATTAATTTTCTTCTTCTCCTTTTCTTTAATTATTTCTTATTCCATTACTTTCTGTACTACTATACTACTACGTTATTACTGTATATTTCATTTCATTATTTTTACTGTATACCAAAGGACTTCTGTCGGTTAATAAAGTATTATTATAATATGAGTGAACACCAATCTTTATAAAAATAAATATACGCTCTTGACAATTGCAAAGAAGAAAATTCTGAAACCAGTCATTTTAACTACATCGGTAGATCTAGTGTTAATTATATAAAAAGGTGCTCGTCAAAGACGATTTCTGTGAGTGTTGGTTTTATGAGAGAGTGAGTGTTGATTTTATATGTGTGAATGGTATTGAGGTAGAATAGATGAAAGTTATTTGGTATGATGTAAATATAACATGTGCGAGTGGAATCTAATGTAAATATGAGTTAATAAGAGTGATAGACAGAGAAAAGAATTTTCAATCATAAAGAGAAGAATAGTTTATTTAGAATTGTTGTCAATATTTAAATATTAATTTGTCAATCGTTAAAAAACGTGGAAGATATTGGTATTCATTTCTATCCATAATTTCTTCTGTAAAACGATAAATATTTAATAAATTTTTTGTGGGGATCCTCCCCCTCCATCATTTAGAAGTCAACAAGTTGCAGGTATCCCTCGGTGGTGATGTAGTTAGAAGAGACGATAGGAAAAGGAAGGGATGCGTTTCGTCCCGGGCCTGCTAGCAGGGCCTCATCAGTAAGACTACCCTAGCAGGCCCTGCCTTAGACACTGGGATACTATTGAAAGGTCGTGAAGTTATATATATATTGGATTTAGAGGTTTTCCGAAGACTTGCGAAAAAGTCCTCGAAGGAGGAATCCACCTGGTGGCGAGGGTGAGAATGATGGTCGCTACATTTTAACCCTTTGCACTCGGCGAATTTTTCGTTACAGGAAAATAGTAATTCGAAGCCTTTCTGCCATAAGATCGACGATATTTCTAAAGCGGTAAATAAGAAATCGTATGCAAATTAAGACGTAGAATTATTTTACTTCGTTATTCCACGCATCGTTGGCTAATTGTAAATTTGATATATTAATTAACATCCATCTTTAGAATCTGATTAAATGGCGACTGTTAATATTCCCTCCAAAAGCTATTTATTTCTCAAGATAATATTCTTCGAGGTTTCATAGTCACCCTCATTTTTAAAATACAACTAATTTTATTACCACCTTATTATAACCGATAATAGAGAAATTCATCCATTTCAATTTTATCCTGTAAAATTAATTATTAAGCAATAGGATCTAAATTTCGTCGTCAAAGCGAACCACGCTTCCTGACGCTTCCTTCTTCACCTGCGCGACGCCACAAGTTACAATCTCGTTGGACTTCCATCGCGGTTGTAAAATCACCGTTCAATTCACTCTCTCACTTCTGTCGCGAAAGCGCAATCTCGAATTACGCTATCGACAACTTAATATCGCATTGTCATCATTATCACAGTCTTCGTCGTGGTCCTCCGGCGCCGTAAAATCCCGTCCATCGCGAGGAACGCGGGCATTCACGGCGGACGATATCGTAAAACGCGGGGAAATCAGATATTCCTGCACCGGAAGCGGTCTTAAAATTTAATAAGGCGAAACTGCGCGCGTTCCGAGGCGTCAATACGCTGGATTACGAGGCCGTGGCGTAATATCGGCACGGAGAGAGGCGAGGAGAGCAGAGCTGAATTTTTCCACGTCGTCGATCGCGGCTGCGAACGCTATACTTTAATTCTGACGAACGTGAATCCGCGTCTTCTACAAGCTAGAATTTTTGCCGCCATTTTAATATCGGCCCGTGTTCACAATCGCCAATGCCAAGAAGTACAGCTTCTTGTGGACCCTCTCTCTTTCCCCCTTTTCGCTTTCTTCCTCTGCTTTTTCCTTTATTCCTGGAACGAGTTAGCCTTGAAAGAATGTTGAGAGTATTTGGAGTGTGGGACGCAAGTGACCACGTGTAAGAGGATCGATTGTGAGGAGTATTTATGACAGAGTCGAGTGCTAGAAACGAGCATAAATTTAAGAATAACAGTGAGAATGAGTGTTTGATCTAGCTGGCCCATCGAGGGAGAGGTTGCTGGGAAAATACGTGATCGAGGGAGAGAGTTTGTGTTAGAAGAACAGCCTGCGAAAGAAGATAGTAAGGTTAAAATATGGGTACAAGGAAGCGGGCAGGTCAGTAGTATAAGTCAGTCGAAAGTCAGACCTAAAGAAGTAGTTAGTCGTAAGAGTCGTAAGAAAGTTGTTGGTATGTCAGAAAGAATATTGTAATGAGTCGATGTGTCAGAAAGACTGTTGTAAAGAGTCGGTGTGTCAGAAAGAATGTTGTAAAGAGTCGGTGTGTCAGAAAGAATGTTGTAAAGAGTCGGTGTGTCAGAAAGAATGTTGTAAAGAGTCGGTGTGTCAGAAAGAATGTTGTAAAGAGTCGGTGTGTCAGAAAGAATGTTGTAAAGAGTCGGTGTGTCAGAAAGAATGTTGTAAAGAGTTGGTGTGTCAGAAATAGAGTTGTAAAAAGTCGGTGTGTCAAAAAGAATGTTGTTGTAAAGAGTCGGTGTGTCAGAAATAGTGTTGTAAGGAGTCGGTATATCAGAAAGATTGTTGTAAATAGTCGGTATGTCAGAAAGAATGTTATAAAGAGTCGGTGTATCAGAAAAAGTGTCGTAAAAAGTCGATGCGTTAGAAAGAATGTTGTTGTAAAGAGTCGG
>NW_016914422.1:74002-80535 GCF_001483705.2 Eufriesea mexicana | reverse complement strand
GTTGTAAAGAGCAGAAGATCGAGTGAAGTAATGATCGGTCGAGACAATCGTGCATAATTATCATTCTATTAACCTGTTATTTCATTAATAATGCTTATCTTATTTTATTAAGTATTACAATATTATCCTAGTCGATCCTTCCAAATAGGATCCTACATTTATCCCTTTCTCCCCTTTCTCCTCGGATACCTTTCGAGAAATCGTAATCGATCGGATGCAGAGGGGCGTCAAGGGAGAGAGTCTTGGGAATTAAATTGCGTTATTGTGCTTAAGTGGACGTAATAAAATATCGATTCCTGTCTACCTCAGAACGAGAGCTTACTATAAATCGTTCGAGTATTTTTATTATGGAGAATTGAAAGTGGAAAGTGTGTTTTCTTAAGGAGGTTTCTTCTCGTTTCAGACGAACTCTGTCGGCCCCTGAACTGCAAGAAGAAGGACCTCTGTCTCCTTAAGGACACCTTCACTGCTGTCTGCGTATCGAAGAAGGAACTGGAGAAATCGGGGTAAGTGCTTCGATGTTATATCAACGATGATTCTGACAGAAAGAAATTATTCTGCAATTCGATTACAATTTCGCTTGATTTTATATTCGTTTTACTCGATTGTGTACGTGTCGTCTGACAATTCGAAATTCTAATTAGAAATTGCTTAATGCGAAACTTGAACGCTTCTCTGAGCTGTGAGTGAAGTATCCGTGGATTCAGTGGAGCCCCAAATTTCAACCTGCTCTTTGAATTAACCACTCTGTCTGTGCCAAAATATGCGGAAAGTCTAATAAATCTACGTTCTCCGTAATTTTCGTCTCCGAGGTACCTGAGAATCTTGATAGAATTCTTGAAAAGAAATTTTAATTAGAGATTAGCTAACTTGGAAGTTGGACCCCTGTCTGAACAGTGATTGACGTGTTCGTAAATCTAGCAGAACCCTAAAATTCGAACTTGGGAAGTGAAATTGCAAGTTGCTTTCCAAATTAGCAACAGGGACCTACCTGTGTTAAACTGTAGCGAATTCTGGCAAATCTTCGTTTATTCTGCACAAACTTCCTCTTTCAAGTACTCGAGAATCTTAATAGAACCATTAAATTTCTACTTAAAATCCACGAATTTCTTCACGACTCTAAAACTTAATCTCCAGTCGTGAGATCGTCTCTTTCGAATATTCAATAATCTAGATAAGATCTCGCGAAACAAAAGTTTTGGTTAGAGATTGGCTAGAGCGAAGCTTGGACTCTTCTCTGTTCAGCGATAGCCGAATCCATAAATCCGTGAGAATTCTGAGAGAAAGCAACTGCTTTTTAAATTATCTACACAGTAAAAGTAAGGATTTTTACGCAAAGGCTTCTGATACACGACAGATCTATCCGTGAATCGCATAGATCACTCGTGAAACATCGTTCACACGGAATAAAGTCTTCGACGAGTCGCTAAGACTCTACAGAGAGCTAAAAATCACCTGGATTACCCTCAGCAGTTCCCTCATATCCTATTCGTCACCGTGACTAGGGAGTGGAACCAATTTAGACCGATGGAGACCTCGCCCTTACCAATTCTATTGGATAGGTCACTACATCTGCGGGTAGATTTGCATGAATCACTCGCGGATCATCATTCACAAGGACCAAAGTCTCCGACGAGTCGCTAAAACTCCACGTAGAGCCAAAAATCGCCTGGACCACCCTTAGCAATCCCTTTATATCCTATTCGTTATGGAGACTGGAGAGTGGGGTCAACCTAGGTCGATGGTGACCTCACCCTTAACAATTCTATCGGATAGGTCACTACACTGCGGGTAGATCTCCACGAATTACTCGTGAAACATCATTCACATGGACTGAGGTCTTCAACGAGTCGCTAAGACTCCATAGACAGCTAAAAATCGTCTAGACTACTCTCAACAGTCCCTTCATATCCTATTCGTCATCGGGACTAGAGAGTGGGACCAATCTAGGCCCAATATAGTGACCTCATTCTCGACAGTCCTGTTAAGAAGATCCACAGGATATCAACAACTAGAAAAATAGTTGGACTACATCTGCAGAATCTTTCCCAGTCTTTCCAAGCGGCTATCATGAACCTAGGTCACTTGCTTAGCATACACCAAAAGACTGACCAGGTGACCAAGTATCCTCGCTCTTCCAACAAACCTACCTACACCGGAACATACGCGGAATCCAACAAATTCTCACCCGTGTCTCACGATTCAGTTGTTCAAAGTTCCCAAGTATCTCAACGAGAGTCCCAATAAGAATCGTGAAACTGGCATCCGGAACTCTGCAAAAGCTCTCCGGTTGCGAGCTGAATAACCGAATGGAACGTACTCAGAAATCAATTTAATCGGGTGAAACTTGGCGACGTTACCCGATCTGACACGTTACGCGAAACGTAGAGTCGCGCGGAGCTCTCTGTGAACTCGGGAACAGGACCGGGTGGATGGAACACCGTCGAAATAAACAGTTCCGTCGGAATTAGTCGTTGGATCGACAGACTCGTTGACGCAGCCACGACGGATGATTAACGACGATATTATCCGCGAACACGGCATTAAACCCGGCAGACCGTGGAGCGCGCGGGTGAAGGGGTCCGGTGCGAGTCGATCATTGATTTCCGAGCGTGCTTATTGCCAGTTAGCCGTGATTGCAGCTTTCCACGTGGATGTGGGGGCATTCACGCCGCCCCTGGAATTTATCTTGAACGGTCCGCGCGAGACATTAAACGGCCTTCATGGCCAATTAACGCGCAGACCGTGCCACGTTGCGCTGCTCTTCTGCCGTGGAACACGATGAACAATCGTCCATTCGAGGGCTTATGATCGGGGAATGATAACCGTGCGAATACGTTGCCGCGACACGTCCATTGGGATCAGTCGGGGTGTGAGTGATGGCTTCGAGTGGCGGTGCTGGCACGAGTGTCTTGCGATCTTGGGGAAGAGGTGTGCTCGGAGATGGGACTTTTGCCGAGGGAGTCAGCAGTGAACGAGAAATGATTAGGTTGGAGCGGCGTGAGGATTGGGGTATTTATGTCTGTCATGGCGCCGCGACTTTCGTATCTGTATCAGCAGCAGGATCCGCTGGGTTCTTGCCCCTGGGGTATATCCTTGTCATATTTTCTCGTTTTATACCTCCGTTCCTCTGGTAGGTTGTTAGCAGATTCCTGTTTGACGAGTTTTCCGTGTATTTCTTCTCTTCCTTTCTTTTCTACTCTCTGTCAAGTGTTTGGCTCTGATAGAGTGTTTGGTAGAACGATCAGTGATGTGGAAGAGGAAAGTTTAGACTGAGTACATCGGATAATCGCGTGAATCTGCAGAAGGAGATAGCTATGTCTAGTTTTGGGTAGGTTACTATTTCTTCTTTCCTCTTCTTCTCTTTTCCTGGCGTATGGGAACTGATTTATTTACTACTTTAATTAGGAACTAATAAAATAGTTGGTAAAATAATAAAATTGTTAAGAAAGGATGCTTGAGATCATATACAATGGCGTAGAATAGGAATGTTTAGACTGGGAACATCAGATAACCTCTCGTGAATGAGCATGATCAGCTATCTCTAATTTTATATATCTAGAATGAAAGCAATAGTGAGAACTATTGCAACAAAGGAGTACAGAACAGTTGTCCCAAACAGCATAAATAATAGTAAAAATTAAGGGATTGTTAGTATTTGAATCGTTATAACTTCGTTAAAAAAAATCGTACATAGACTTTTAGGGTGCCGTTATAAAGGATAGGGTTCCCCCTTTAATTCCATTACAAAATGAAATTCAAAAAAAATTTATTGCACTAGTAATAAAATTGTTAAGAAGGGATGCTTGAGCTGGTATACAATGACGTAGAAGAGGAGTGTTTAAACTTGAGACATCAGATAATCTCTCGTGAATGAACATGATCAACTACCTATAATTTTGTATATCTAGAATAAAAGCAATAGTGAGAGCTATTGAAATAGAGAGAGACATAACAATTGTTTCAAAAAGCATCAGTGGTCCATCGATGCCAGAATAATGGTAAAAATTAAGGGATTGTTAGTATTTGAACCGTTATAACTTCGCCAAAAACAATCGTACATAGACTTTTAGGGTGCCATTATAAAGAATAGAGTTCCCTCTTTAATTCCATTACAAAATGAAGTTAGAAAAAAATTTATTGCACTAGTAATAAAATTGTTAAGATAGGATGCTTGAGCTGGTATACAATGACGTAGAAAAGGAATGTTTAAACTTGAGACATCAGATAATCTCTCGTGAATGAACATGATCAACTACCTCTAATTTTGGATATCTAGAATGAAAGCAATAGTGAGAGCTATTGAAATAGATAGAGACATAACAATTGTTTCAAAAAGCATCAGTGGTCCATCGATGCCAGAATAATGGTAAAAATTAAGGGATTGTTAGTATTTGAACCGTTATAACTTCGCCAAAAACAATCGTACATAGACTTTTAGGGTGCCATTATAAAGAATAGAGTTCCCTCTTTAATTCTATTACAAAATGAAATTAGAAAAAAATTTATTGCATTCCGTAGAGTCAGTCGAAGTCAGAGAATTTTCGTCGAAAAGAGTACCTATCCCTCTTGCTCTTCAATCGAGTAAAATAGCATTTCTGGTAAAATTAAGTTTTGGATCGAGAAAATAGAGGCTTCGCTCTTTAAAACGAGCACAGGTTCATCTCTGTGTGATTTTTTTTAACGAAGTTACAGCGGTTCAAATTTCACCAATTTTCAACCCAAGATTTACAATCCCTTGATGCTAACAATGTATATTAATTTTAAGATTGATCGAAATTAATCCTAGAATCTAGAATCTAATAAGAACCCGTATATTGAACACCTTACAATACCTGAAAAACACCAAATTAATAAAAAGAATATAATCTCCACTGCCGGAGTTACTAATGACCTAACCTCGTAAAAGAGCCTAATTATAATTTTATTTAAATATATTCACTTGTAAATTATTGAGATATTACTTCTACCAAATTTCATCACAATTTTGGATATTTCTTAAAATGAAATACATTTTAAAAACTATCACATCCCATGAGACAAATGCAGAATACACACCAGCTTTATGACTTCGATGTCTCTGTCAGCCAGCCTTGTTTCAACAATGTATGACCCATTTCATACATTCTCCCCTTACTCTCTCCCTCCCTCTCCTTCGAATAAAATCCGACTCGATCCGACAATTTTTGCAAACGAATTACAGCAGACTTGCTCGACTCGTCGCTGAAATATTTATCGCTGTGAATTCTGGCGTTTTTCTCGTTACATCGAGGACTCGTCCATGTGCCACGTGTGTGAGAATCACGGATTGGCGAAATTTAAAAAGTTCGAACGGCGATCGACGAACGGCACAGTCCGACGCGGGCGAAAGGCCGGGCTTTTTCTACTATTTTCCACTTCCGACGCGGTGCAAGCGTTTAAAACACTCCAGGACAACCGGGCCACGAGCAGATTTCCGACATTGTTGCGACGCTCCGGGTTGCTCTGGAAAATTTCGAGCATTGTTGCAGCGACTACTGGGATAGATCGGAGGATTTTCCACGTCGTTTCTATGCTAAACAGACGCTGGGAAGACAGGGGATTCTCGCGACATCGTCCGAATTCGCTGGCATAATAATCCCGCGTTTGCCTCGAAATATCGTATTTACATCGGTTCCCAAAGTCCGATACTTTGTTGTCCGGGAGTAACAGGGCAAGTTTGATGCACCACGCGTGTGTGATAACCCTGTACAGTCCTACTATCAAACTTTACTTCGCCTATCCGAAATTATCAACATCCTGCACGGTTATCTGGCGCCATATCCAAAAATAGGTGTCTTATCCTAAAAATTAACCCTCTTCGTAAATACTCCATCTCGATTTCCCACGCTAGCAGACATCTTGTCTTACAAGGAGAGTGCAAGTCTTTTGGGTCATTGATTTAGATGATTTATAGATTTAGTCATCCAGATAAAGAAAATATATCGTTATAACGGCAACCAGTCGATAGTTTTCCAGATATTTATGATTATAGTTTTATTACTGCCATAATTACAGATTTATTTCGAATTTTTATCAAGTGCCTTTGTGGCCTAATGGCGATATACGAAAATTACTACGCTGGTGACAATTTTCGGAAGTTAATTATCAAGGTAGTAATTTTCATTTTCTTTTTAAATTATTATAAAATGAAAATTACTACCTTGATATTCAATTCAATTAATTGATATATAATAATAATTGCAATAAAAATTACTTATTGCTATAATAATTAATATATAATAAATTTATTATAATAAAATTAAAATATTAATATATAATTATGTATTATCTATTATATAAGATTATTGATTTTATGAATACATATATGTATATATATTTATGTTCCCATCGATTTATTAATAAATGAATAATTTAATAGATTATAATATAATTATTGTGCCTATATTTATTTATTTGTGCTTATATTTATATATATATTAATAAGAATAATATATAAATAATTATTGTGTCTATATTTATATATTTGTGACTATATTTAATTATATATTAAT
>NW_016914422.1:71401-73874 GCF_001483705.2 Eufriesea mexicana | reverse complement strand
TTAAATAATAACAATTTATATTAATTAAATTAAATAATAATTTATTATTATTATTGTTATTATATATATATTTCCTGTTAGGCTACAATGCGTCTTGATAACTATCGATAACTATTCCGAAGAAATCTCTAGTTAAGATTAATAAAACTTTAATCATAAATATCTCAAAAACTATTGAGTAGTTTACAATGGTACTTTCTTGTACCATTATATCATAGTAATCATAGTAAATGGTATTTTCTTGAACTGGATGATTAAATCTACAAACCTACGAAGTGTCAACTAAATCTATGACCCGGAGGACTTGCACTCTCCTGGTTAGAACACCTCTCCATAAATATCTTACCTCGATTTTGCAGATGTCTTATCCTAAAACTAATCCTCTTCATACACACCCTACCTCGATTTCCAACGCCACGCTCAAAACCAGATGTATCACGAAACTAACTTTACACGTGCACCGAATATCGACGGGTGTCGTAATAAAATTTGCTTATTTGTTATTCCAATTCGCGACTCATGGTTATTACCAATTTAAATATTCTTATATCTCCAGGCACACCCTTGCAAAAATTATTTCAACCCCGAAACTCGTCTCAAAATTATTCCCGAATTATCCACCAGTTATTGTATTACCATTTCAAAAAGCCACGAATAAATCTCGAAACAATTTCCCATCTCGTTACATTACAATTAAAAACCCTTCCTCGTAACCTCCGAATTCGTTATTCGAGTATGGCGCGCCATAGAATGGTCGAAAAACACTGAAGAATAATTTTCAGTGCTTAAATAACATCGTTGCAACCCCCAACGCTTTCAACCCTTCAACCCTGCGTAGGAAGATTAAATTTCAGCAGATGCAATTCTGATTTTCCTTTTTCTATTTTTCTATTTTATTTTTGTATTCTTTTCTTTACTACGAATAGTGTTACACTCCCCGGCGGACATTATGCTCCGGACAAAAGGGGGCGAGCGAATCGACGAGCACTCGCGTAAACGCGGGTTTCGAAACATGTTATGAGTAGAAATTTTCTCGCACAGTGGAAACTCAACGTTGTTATCGGCGATAGAAATTTTCAGCCGGCCTTCGCAGGAAATCTCACCCCCTCCGACCCCCCCGCCCGCCCCTTCGTTTTTCCACTCCATTCTCCGCCGGCGAGAAATTATATTCGAAAGCGTTCCATTTTCGTAGCAGGGGAATCGCTTTTAACTTATTCCATTCCCGGGAAGCGACTCCGGCATCTTGACACGGTGGATCTGCTTAAATTTTTAAAATTCGCCAACCCTCTTTTGCTCCGAGGACACGTTGAATCGAGAACGGCCCCTTCAACCTTCTCCATTACGTTCCCTATGCAAAATTAAACCTCTTGCCTTTTATTCCTCTTATTCCTTCCTTTTCTCCCTCCCTTTCCATTTTTCTACCATTTTTTATCTCACTCGAATTAATTAATTCGATGATTCCCCTTTTTCTTGGGATAAGATCTTTCGTTGGTTTTTCACTTGGAAGTGTTTTCAAATTTCTAAATAAAGAAATTTCTAAAATAAATCGAAGAATATCGAAATACCGAAAGAATTTCGAAATTTGGGATTTTCTTTTTTAAAAATAAGATTTTTGGTGTTTTGCGGGTATTTCGTGATTTATAATCGTGGACGAATTTTAAAATAACGAATTCTAAAATAACGAATTCTAAAATAACGAATTCTAAAATAACTAATTCTAAAATAACGAATTCTAAAATAACCGAATTTTAAAATAACAAATTCTAAAATAACGAATTCTAAAATGAAATGCTATAGTAATTTCGAAACTTTCGATTTTTATTCTTTGAATTATTAAATAAAAATTGTTGATTATTTTTTGGCGTATTCTGTGATTTTTTAATCGTGGAATAATTTTAAAGTGCATCGAAGAGTATCGAAGCGCGATAATTTCGAAAGCTTTCCGCGATTATGGAATAATCGCGAGTTAGAGTACCGCGATTATGCTGATTTCGGTTCTGAATTTGAAGGTAATTCGCGGTTGGGGGGTTTCCTATGGTAAAATTTCGCGGGAAAGCACATTGACCTTAAAAATTGGCAGAGTGGAAGGCGCGGCCGGAAGCCAGATCAAACACGGATCGCTTCTACTTGGTGGTTTTCTTTTCCAGGGACATCGTAATCCCGAAATCCCGGGTGGTTCAGCAGAACCGACGAATGAGAACGGAAACTTCGGTCGACACGGAGGACGACGACGCCTTCTTTGACTCCGAGGACGACGACGAGGATCAGGACGAGTCCAAGTAATTGCATTATCTTTCTAAATCCATTCTATCTTCTAAATTATATATCAACTTGTTCCAAATCATTTCTAATTTCAAATTATTAAAAATTATATCGTCTTATTTATTTCTGTAAATTTCTCCCTAACTAAAATTTCTGATGGGGGAATCTCCATTGGTTGGAAATAAAATTTCGTCACGATTTCACCATAAAT
>NW_016914422.1:68693-71167 GCF_001483705.2 Eufriesea mexicana | reverse complement strand
CATTAAAAATTACCCTGTTAAATCTCCATAAAAATTGTCATAAAATACGAAACCATGGTGAAAGAAAAATTTCGTTACAATTTCACCATAAATAAACGAAGCTTTCTCGGTAATTTAATTTTAATTATAAAATTGAGAATTTTAAACATTATCCTTTTCTTTATCTATTCAAAATTACCCCGTTAAATTTTTATAGAAATTTTCATAAAACACGAAACCAAGATGAAAGGAAAATTTCGTGACATTTTCACCACAAATAAACGAAGCTTCCTCGGTAAATTAATTTTAATTACAAAATCGAGAATTTTAAACATTACCCTTTTTTTATCCATTAAAAATTACCCTGTTAAATCTCCATAAAAATTGTTATAAAACACGAAACCAAGGCGAAAGGAAAATTTCGTCACTATTTCACCACAAATAAACGAAACTTCCTCGTAAGATCGAGAATTTAAAAAATTACCTTATTTTACCCATTTAAAATTACCCCGTTACTCTTGCTTCGTTAAATCTCCATAGAAATTGTCATAAAACACGAAACCAATGCGCAAGGAAAATTTCATCACAATTTCACCATCGATCAATCGAAACTTAGCGTTGTTTCAACTTCAGTCGGAAGTGTAAAATTACGAAAATTCGTCTGACAAATTTTCAATATTTTTCTTCTCCTTTTCGACCTTGTTTTCCTTTTTCCTCGTCTACTACGTTAATTTAAAATTCTATTTTCCTCCGTTCGTGAGTTGAAGCGAAAAAAGGAGAAGAACCAGCGCTCGGCAGAATTTCCAGAAAAAGGAGAGTTTAATTAATTTATATGCCGGCGAATTTTCAACTTGGCGAATTTTTTCCAAGACGGAAGTCGCAGGGATGACAGACGAATCCCCGGATAAATGTTCGAGCGACTGTTGAACGGGGAGGCACGCGGAAAGTGGAACAACGGGGGAGCTGTTTTCGTTGGTTCGAAAGTTGAAAACGATTCTTTTTTCTCCTTAGCTAGAACCGAAAAGTTTCTGGCTGTCTGGTTATTAAGGGAGAGAAAGACTCGAATTTCAGGAAAAATTACCCTCGCGTTCGGGCACCCGCGGGGGTGGCTGGCGAACAGCCCTGCTTCCCTCGTTGTTTACCTTTCCTCGGGCACGTGAAGTATCTTCCATGGGGGCAACAAACTTCCCAACCTCGGGAATAAAACACCTCGATCGAGATATCGAGGCTCCCGACTGTTTCAGCGAATTTTTCGTTTCCTAGTTCTTTTTTCGCTTGGGTAGAATTATCTAGTGAAATCTTGGGGATATTGATGAGATATTATACTATACTCTGGACAGCTAAAATTAGTAGACTGTAAATCTAAAATAAATTCATAGATGAAATAAAAATAGTGTTAAGTTGGAGTCGAATTTTTCTCTTTTTTGAGTTATTGATATAGGAATAGTAAACGAAGGGTACTCATTTATTAGGATAGAGTGTCTACGTTTGGAACTCGGGTCTAGAGGACCCATTTGAATTTGACTGCCAAGTGGGCCAGGTCACGTGAGGTCCCCGCGAGGACGATCCTTTAGTGGGGCTAACTTGGAGGAAGAAGTCTCCTCCACCCTTGACCTTGGCATAGGGGGAGTACCTCCTCCTTCTGGGAGACGTTTGTCTTCCATATGGGCTATAAAAAGGACCCGTCCTGTAAGACAGGGTCAGTTATTGAGAAGAGACAGTTAGTTGAGAAAAGAGACAGTTAGTCGGCAGAATTAAGGGTCAGATTAAGAGTTAATCCTTTGCACTCGAGAGGTGAGCTTCAGTCACCATTTCATAAAGTTTGGAAGATCGATATTGTGGTATCGCAGGATGAGTGAGTCGAGCATGTTATCTAGAGTGCGTGCGAAAGGACGAATGACCGTGCGTTAGGATCGTGTGGACGGGATGTTTATGAATGTATCGGATGAAAGTGAAGAGTGTCTCTCGGAATGCGTTTCAGTGTTTGGGCTACGTGACCCGCCGAGGGTAACATTGCAAGGAGTGCGTGGGAAAGTGTGATTTGGAAAGGGAGAATAGGTATGAAAGAGAATTGTAGCGTCCTACGGTATCGAATCTCTTCGATTTCCAAGAACGCTTATCACGCGCCAAATTAATATTGCGTGACTAGTTGCGATAATAAGGATCCAGAATGTGTGTGGCCAAAGAGAGTGTTTATTTAGAGAAAAGTGTAGAATAGTTATATTGGGACGTTAACGGAGTACCGTTTCGAACACGCGTTTGTATGTGCAATTTAGATGTTTGAAGGATCGGTGCCGAAGACGAACTGCCTTCTCGATTTTGCTGTATGTCCTGTCTCGTCGTGTTCGGTCCGGAGTTTTCTCTAGTTTAGTTCTGATTGGGTAAAATAGATGTTGGTGGTGGAAAGGTAAAGAGTTTTAATTGGACAGAGGGTGTGACATAAGGACCTTTGGCTAAGGAGTAGGAAACTGTCAAGGAGCCGATTTCTGATGGTC
>NW_016914422.1:0-68599 GCF_001483705.2 Eufriesea mexicana | reverse complement strand
AAGGATAGAATGTATGGTTTTAAATAGGGATGCAAGGGCGTGAGTAGGGAGTATGTAGTATGTCGTAGTACGGTGTAGTATGTTAGAGTTCGTAGTAGAATTATTAGAGAGAGAGTTGTGAAGAATTGTGTTGTTAGTTATAATCGTGTTAGTTGTAGTCGTAAAAGTTTCGTTGATAGATATCTATATTCGTAGTTTTTACGTTACCGCACATTGTATATTATATTTTATGTCTAATAAATATTTTTATATTATTTAACAACCACCCTATCTCTACAGTATGTCTACTGATTGGTTGTGAATAATATTGGGGGATGTGTATGTGGGAATGGAATAAGTGTGGCTCTGGGAATTGTCGAGTGTGTCTGGACTTAGAACGAAAGTGACCATGTGCGCAAGGATCGACTGCAAGGATTATTTATGGTAGAGTCGAGCGAAAGTTTAAGGATGCGTGCAGAGTGGTTGAAGTGCCTGGCCCACCGAGGTTGCGTGAGAAAGGAGCATGACTGGGGAAGAAAGTCCGGGTATGAATGAGGAGGATGAGCGGTTTAAATAAGGGTGCAAGGACGCGGGCGAGGACAGTCCTTCACGGTCTTCAAGATAGCGTCTAACAAGTAAAAGTCGAGCGTACCCGTAGCGAGTCTTTAGTTTCGTAGCCGATACTATAAGCATAAGTTTATTGTATTTTAAGAAGCAGTAAAGCAACGTTACTTTAGCCAATCCACACACACCCCGATCCTACATGTATCAGTATCGACGTCTTTCTGTAGTGGTGGATGTTTAAACAATTTGGATCCTCATGCTTATCGTCTGTTTCGTCCGAATCTTCTTGTTGGTTGTAGGAAGAATTCAGGCGAAGGTTTACGTCGTTTTAGGAGCGTAAACTATTTTCTGCAGTTTTAAAATATAATTTAATTAGAAGATATATTTACAAGAGTTTACAAGATGTATTGGCGATATTAGCGATATGCGTACTATCGTGGTGTCGTTTGTGTCGTTTTGACGTTTGTACTGTCCTGTCTTCTTGGTGTCGTGTATTTTATATGTTAGTCTGTTCTCTACAATATTAATTAATGTATCAAATTTAATGTAACGTAACAGTGTGCGAGGTATCGAAATCAAATAATTCTACAATTCTAATTATTATACAATTCTTTATTTACTGCTCAAAAAGGTATCGTCAGTTTTTTACTAGAAAATCTTTGAATTTCTACTCTTCTCTAGCCAGAAGATCGTCGAGTGCAAAGGGTTAAGACTTGCGAAGAGTTCTTCGGTAGTAGTCGTCGGGTCAGTGTGTATCGACATAGAATTATTCAGTCGGAAAATAAAGAAGCTAGCCAATAAAGAAAATTCCTACATCGAAACATGCAGGTACCCTCGAAAAATTTTATAAATTTTATTTTCGTAAGCGACTCTAACGCGTTTCACGCTATTATTCACATCTCGTCGAACCTCGATTATCAACGTGTTCTATTCGCCAGGTTATCGTTCGCGAATCACCTAACCAGCCCTCAAACTCGCGATTGTTCATCGTACTTTAAAATCCGAAACCAAATATCCTTCGCTCTCCGCCGTGATTCCAAATAGATTCCGTTGTCCCAACGATATTAAATTCCTTTTTCGTCCCTTCGATATTCCCTTCGGATATTCAAAAATTTGCCCAACGAACGCCAGCTGCTGGTCGGATCGGTCTCGCGAGCGCGGGAACGCGATATCCGGTTAAACCGGACGGAAACGGATAACCGAAAACGGCGGTAAACGTACTTTAATCAGAATTCGTTAAACCGGTGAAACAAACGCGGATTATTTCTCTTTGCAGCATCGGGCAACCGAAACGAATTTAACGCCGGCCCTCGAAATAGAAAAAGGAAAGAGAGAGAAAAAAGGAAAGAGAGAGAAAAAAGGAAAAAATAAAAAAAAAAGAAGGGTGAACAAACATTTATCGGCAGAATTTATCTCGATTTCGTTGCGAGTTGTTCGATGATAAATAAAGAACAGTGGAGGAAAGGGACGGGAAAGAGGGGGTGAAAAAGAATAACAAGATTACACGTGTACAGAGGGGACGATGGAAAAAGAAACACTGACGAATGGTCGAATAATTCGGTTTAATTGGTTCCTGTGTTCCCTGTCGCGTAAGTCGTATTGTTTCGTTAAAAACGGAGTAGAAACGGGGGGAAAGTGGAGCGGGAGGGAGAGAGAGGAAGGGGAGAAATGGGAGGAAATGAAAAGTGAGGAGAAAGGACAGGAGAGAAACGCGAGATATATCGGACGAGTCCCAGTGGACGAGTAGTAGACGCGGCCTGTTTTGTTTTTCACGAGACATTAAGCTGGAATTATTGGTTTCGCCGGTTCTCCGCGTGTCGAACGCGATACCCGCCACCCCATGGGGCCGCGGCTGAATAAAAGGTTAGCTTTATGGGTCACGTTTTCACGGTTGCGTGCCTCTTAAGTTTCAATGCGATCATCCGCACGCGGGAAAAAACGGTGCCTTACTTTCCGCCTCGAGTGTCGCGTTTGATGGTTTTCACAGTCGCGCAACGCGGGGACTCTTAACGCGCCACAGCTGAAGGGACGCGGCTTCCCTGGAATGTTTTTAATTAGTCCTTTGCAGGAAAATTTTTCGTCCTGCGGCACGCAGACACCGAGTGATATTAGAATTTTAGAATTTTTAGTAATTAATAATTGACGCTTCTCTCGTCGACCTTTTAATTCTTCTCGGGATAAATTTAAACGTGGATTTTTGTTTTGTGTGGAGTAATATTGTGTGTAGTGTGAGAAGGAAGAGAGTAACTTTTGCAGGGCTAGTGGATTCATGGTAAATTATTAATATATTAGGATTTTTAATAATTAATAATCCACCATTGTTACGTGGATCTTCAATTCTTTAGCTCTTGAGATAAATTCAATCTTACATTTATTTTTATATGGGGTGGTCTTGTGTATAGTGCGAAGGAGAAGAGAGTATCTTGAGCAGAGATAGGGGATTCATGGTAAATTATTAATATATTAGAATTCTTGGTAATTAATAATGGTCACTTGTATCATGGACGTTTAATTTTTTATTTCTTCTTCAGTTAAATTTAATTCAAGACTTTTTTTATATGGGTGGTCTTGTGTATAGTGCGGGGGAGAAGACAGTATCTTGTGCAGAGCGACTATGGATTCGTGTAAAATTATTAATATAGTGGATTCATGGTAAATTTTTAATATATTAAAATTTTTGGTAATTAATAATCCATCATTGTTACTTGGACCTCCAATTTTTTAGCTCTTGAGATAAATTTATTTTTATATGGGGTGGTCTTGTGTATAGTGCAAGGGAGAAGACAGTACCTTTTGCAGGATTATTGGATTCATGGTAAAATATTAATATATTAGAATTTTTGGTAATTATTAATAAACGATTGTTACGTGGACCTTCAATTTTTTAGCTCTTAAGCTAAATTCAATCTTACGTTTATTTTTATATGGGGTGGTCGTGTGTATAGTGCGGGGGAGAAGACAGTACCTTTTGCAGGATTATTGGATTCATGGTAAAATATTAATATATTAGAATTTTTGGTAATTAATAATCCACCATTGTTACGTGGACCTTCAATTTTTTAGCTCGTGAGATAAATTCAATCTTACATTTACTTTTATATGGGGTGGTCTTGTGTATAGTGCGAGGGAGAAGAGACTATCTTGAGCAGAGCTAGGGGATTCATGGTAAATTATTAATATATTAGAATTTTTGGTAATTATTAATCCACGATTGTTTCGTGGATCTTTAATTTTTTAACTTTTGAGATAAGTTTAATCGTAGATTTATTTGTATATGGGGTGGTCTTGTGTATAGTGCCAGGGAGAAGACAGTACCTTTTGCAGAGCTAATAGATTCGTAGTAAATTATTAATATATTTGAATTTCTATCATATCGTGGATGTTTAATCTTTTATTCCTTCTTCGATTAAATGAAATTGAAATTTATTTTTATATGTAGTAATCTTGTGTATAGTTCGAGGGAGAGGACAGTATCTTGTACAAAGCTAATGGATTCGCAATAAATTATTAATATATTAGAATTTCTATCGTATCATGAACATTTAATCTTTTATTCTTCATCAGTTAAATTTAATCCAAGATTTTCTTCATATGAAGTAGTCTCGTGTATAGTATAAGAGAAAAGAATATATCGTACAAAGCTAGTAAACCTATAGGTAAATCTCCTCCATCCCACTACCAATATACTAAACGCAAATTCAAAAACGTATTTCTATAAACCTTGATAACAAATAATTTTTAAACAATCCTGTTTACAATCCACCCCTCTAACGCCACCAAATACAAAGAAACTTCCGTCCAATACAATCCCAATCAACCCAAAACCATTTTCCCTAAAACAATCCTCGAAATCCCAACATCCGCCTGTATAACGTCCGAAATACGCGTACCGCCACCCCTGGAACTACCCTCGCAGCGAAAATTCGCGAAAGCTGCTTAACCTTAAACTCGTGCACTTTCCTGCGCCCATGTCCCGAATAATGAAACATGCAAGACGACCATAGGAATTTCTTCGGAACCGGGAGCGTCGCAGCCCCGGCATCCAATATTGTCTTCCCCGAAACGAGTCGGATTTCCTCGAAATTCAACCGTTCTCGTCCCCATACCAACGACCCCTTCTTCGACAACGCGGTATCGCGTGGCGGAGGAATAAAAAATGAATTTCGAACGGCACCGCGCAGGCGGACGAAGAATAACGCGAAGTCTGACGGGGTTGGCAGAGTCGCGGAAAGGAAGACGCGAAACCGGATGCGTTTACTTTAGCGCGGAGCCACGTCAAACAGGAGTTACCCGGCGCTCTCTGCGCGAGGATGAGGAGAGATGGAGTGTAGGGTTCGAAGGCTGGAGGAGGAAAAATTCCACGGGGAAAATAGCTCAGACGAAAGACGAACAAACGGAGAAAAGGGCGGGTGGAAAAAGGCAGCGTTGCCGGCGAAACATTTCTTCCTACTTAAATTTGCACGAGCGAGCAGAGTAAAGAGGGTTTTCCATCCAGAGCCCGCCACTCTGTTTCTCTCTTTTCCTTCCCGACCTTCCTCCCTTGGCTTCGTATTCTTCCACCCCCTTCTCGCTACACCGGTTTCATCCCGAGCGTGGCCTTTGAGAATCCCGGAACGTTGTCGCGAGAGTTACGTCGAACGAGAAACAAGCCTAATTGCAGGGTAACGCCGTGAACGGCAGACGCGTTTCGGATCGACGCGGTGTCTGACCAGGCACGGTTTTATTGCACTGCGGCCGGAGATACGCTGACCTGTTCTACTTGCCGCGCGCGCTCCAACGCGCGATCCCATTGTGCTCGAAGGTGTTTAATGGTTTGTTCTACTTGTCGGCCAGCGTGCCGCTCCGCTTTTGTCTCGTTTAAGGGTGCTTCCAGCTGTGACGGGTTTTCACGGACGATTGGTGAATGGAGAGAGGTTGAAGGTTGATGTTAAACGTTGTGACTTACGTTTTGTTCGGCGGCCGAGGAACCAGCGGTTGTGAGCTTTCGTGAGAGGCACGATCGGTTGTGATCGTGGAGCTTTATAGTAAGGGTAGATGAAACGTCAACATTTGTCTACCTTTTTCCGTGTATTTGTAGATATTATATATTATGGTATATATAGTATATATTGCAAGAAATGTTGACTTATTTAGAAGGAAATTATGAATAAGTTGTGTTTAAGGGATGATTCTTGCTCAAAGATATTTGTGAATATTATATTTGCTATCTTGTATATGTTGTAGGAAATATAGTAGGTTGATTTGGAGATGAATGAATAATTGTTGGCCTTTGTTGACCGATTATGGTTATCGGAATAATTCTTAGTCTTTGTGACTCAATTTTATTTAAGGGATGATTCTTGTTTGATGGTAATCTTACCTTACCTTTGGTCTTTTTAAGTATAAAGAGGCATTCGTGAAATATTTGAAGAAGGACAATATTCTTCTTGAAATAGGACAATATTCTTGACTTATATTATGTTAAAATTATTAGAATCTACAAAATGAGGAATTGTCTAATCTTCGTTACTTTTGTGAAGTTTTATAGTTAGGGTAGATGAAACGTCAATATTTTTCTGCCCTTTTTCGTGTATTTCTAGATATTATAATATTTATCTTCCATATATTGCAAAAATGTAGATTTATTTAGAAATAAATTATGATTATCGAAATAAGTTGTATTTAAGGGATGATTCTTGCTCAAAGATATTTGTGAATATTATATTGCTATCTTGTATATGTTGTAGGAAATATAGTAGGTTGATTTGGAGATGAATGAATAATTGTTGGCCTTTGTTGACCGATTATGGTTATCGGAATAATTCTTAGTCTTTGTGACTCAATTTTATTTAAGGGATGATTCTTGTTTGATGGTAATCTTACCTTACCTTTGGTCTTTTTAAGTATAAAGAGGCATTCGTGAAATATTTGAAGAAGGACAATATTCTTCTTGAAATAGGACAATATTCTTGACTTATATTATGTTAAAATTATTAGAATCTACAAAATGAGGAATTGTCTAATCTTCGTTACTTTTGTGAAGTTTCATAGTTAGGGTAGATGAAACGTCAACATTTTTCTGCTCTTTTTCGTGTATTTCTAGATATTATAATATTTATCTTCCATATATTGCAAAAATGTATATTTATTTAGAAGTAAATTATGATTATCGAAATAAGTTGTATTTAAGGGATGATTCTTGCTCAAAGATATTTCTAAATATTATATTTGCAGTCTTCCATATGTTGTAAGAAATATAGTAGGTTGATTTAGAGATGAATGAATAATTGTGTCCTTTGTGACTATATTTATTTAAGGGATGATTTTTGTGCAAAATTATTCCTAAATATTACAATACCTAGTATTTTCTGTGTGTTGTAGGAAATATAGATTGATTTCGGAGTATGATTATGGTCATCGAAATATAATTTCTAATCTTTGTGACCAAATTTTATTTAAGGGATGATTCTTATCTGACAGTAACCTTATCTTACCTTTGGTCTTTTTAATTATAAAGAGGCATTCGTAAAATGTTTAAAAAATTGTTTCCCATTTTGAAATAGGACAATATTCTTGACTTATATTATTTTAAAATCATTGGAATTTACAAAATGAGAAATTGTCTAATCCTTGATATCTTTGTTCTTCTACTTCCTTACAATCTTCAATTCTAAATATTTTCTCTCTCTCCCTTTCTCTCTCCTTTCCCTGATCAAGGTAACTACCCTATTGCCACAGGCTTCGCAGTGTAAGCTTCGTTGACGTCACATCCAACAAATATCGAGGTTAAACTAGGTTACTGATAATCCCATCTCTGACGATTGTTTGAGTCGTCAACACAGCTGAATCACACCCAACACTTTCTCGAACTTCGTCCATTAAATAATCATAGTAACCTTCTCGAGCTTCCTCTATAGACAAAGAAACAATCACAAATTTATTTTAAAAAATGAATCATATCGAAACAAACTTATATCGAGTCTTCAGACCATTCCAAAATGGTCTCCACTCACAACTCCCCTTAAGGGAAATAGTCAAATAAGACGAAATCTTCTGTCTCGAAGAGATAGCTGACATCGGGAAATTTGCACGATCACGTGGATTTTACGTTTCGCTTATTCACCCGAAAACGGTAAATTTCCCACGAATTTCAGCATCTCCCCTTTGTTTCCAAAGAAAGGAAAAAAGAAACGGGAGAAGAAAATATCCCTAGAGCGGAAATCCGCGACACGAAGGGGTCAGTCCAGGTCACGTGGAGCTACGACGAGCACGTACGAGCCTTAACGTCGCCAGAAAACTGTACAGGGGATCGTTAACGAGGAGTGGCCGCTTATCCGCGCCCTTAATGGCCCTTTGTCCAACGGCACGCGACTTTTCCGCCGAATTCCGCGGCATTCCCGAGATTCCGACCCATTTTCTACCGCAGTATCGAAATTGCAATGCAGAGAAACATGGTAGCGCAAAAATCCAAATTTTTCTGGCTATTCGAAACATCCTGAAATTAAAATAAATGAAAGATAAATGGGAAATGCGTGAATTTACTTTCAGGTAATTTGTTGTAGCATATCGAGGAGGAATTTGTTAAAATAAATATCGTTTATTGATAATTTTACAGTGATCTCCATGTAGAAAATTACTGGAGTCAAAATCGTTTGGTCGATTTTATTTAGAAACTAGGCAACTTTGGAATTTTTTAAATCACTCCAAATCGAAGAAAAATTGCTGTCAATATATGGTTGCCAGTCTTCTTCATAAATGGACCAATTTTTGTCATCTATTTTATTTGTTTGACCATCCCCTGTTTTATTCACTTTTAAAATTTATATCTGGATGAAAAAATTGTACATAGAATTGAAATTCGATTTTATTTAGAAACTAGGCCACTTTGGAATTTTCTAAATCAGTCCAAATCAAAGAGAAATTGGTCAATATATGGTTGTCGGTCTTCATAAATGGTCCCATTTTTGTAACCCATTTTATTCGTTTGACCATCCCCTGTTTTATTCACTTTTAAAATTTATATCTCGATGAAAGAATTTTGAATACAATTGAAATTTGATTTTATTTAGAAACTAGGCCACTTTGGAATTTTCTAAATCACTCCAAATCAAAGAAAAATTGGTCAATATATGGTTGTCGGTCTTCATAAATGGTCCCATTTTTATCGCCCATTTTATTCGTTTGACCATCCCCTGTTCTATTCACTTTTAGAATTTATATCTCGATGAAAGAATTTTAAATACAATTGAAATTTGAATTAAAAAAAAATTCGATTTTCTTTAAAAACGAAGCAATTTCGAAGTCCTTTAAAACCAGGCAATTCGAAGAAATATTGCCACTGATGTGTTATTACAACCCTTCGATTGATCCCGTTTATACGATTCTCTTTATGTAGGATACGAGCAGGAAATTGAAACAGACGATATCCTCGCCAAATAAATAAATTTATTCGTTAAATGTTATTTGTTATTCGGGCAATGTATTTATTTTCACACTCGCCCCACCTCGTCGGTTTATCCACCAAAAACTCGTTTCGTCAAATTGACACAACTCTCTCCGACACAGCGGGAATTGCGTACCTGCTAATTCCTATTTAAATTCCGCTTAAAAATAAATTTGGAGAAGGAAGAAATTATACGGCGTAATAGGAGATTCGGGAAATTGCGAAGCAGCTAGTATCATTGATGCGAGAGATACGATCGGGAATAAAGCGCAGACAGGGTGTAAATTTAACCCGAGAGCTCATCAGACACGGTATTAAGTGGTGGAGTGTGAGAGAAGGAATGGGATAAACGAAATAAAGCGCGGGAAACGAATGGGGAATTGTTTTGAAACGATCGAGGAACGCGGTGTGAACGAAACAGGCTCGATTCCGGCCGACTAAAGGGTATTCTTCGCTGTTCTAAAAGCGGATTTCAGCGAGCTCCGCTTTCCGGTTCACAGAAACGACCCTGGCTGTCCCATTTTCAGAAGGGCTGCGCTGCCACTCGTCTTTTACGCTTCTCTTTGTTATAATTAGCGGAACGCGGAGCTTTTGAAAACGAAAGTAAGGTTTCGCCCGGCCGTGAAATAATGTCCTTCCACTGTGACGCGTTTTTGTCAGAAAAATCCAAAATTAGACTCTTTTTTTACCTCCTTCCATTTTTAAGGATGCTTCGCGCCGTTGCTGCCACTCGATCGCTTTGCATTTCACAAATTAAGAAATTAAGAAATTATGAAATTAAAAAATTCTAGATATCGGTGACTGTATAGAAGTAGGAACGCGTATAAAGCATGAGTGGGAACGTTTGAAGAAAATGGTAAAAATGGCACGAATATCGACCAGTCAAAGTATCGACGGAGGAATAATCGAATTTCCGTCGAAGTCATGAGAAAATGATTCCACTGGCTATAACCAATTTCAGTTAATAAATATAAATTGTTTAATTTCCGAATAGAGATCGTGGAGAACTTTGGCCGCATCCGTAAATCGGTGGTCGTAAATGATCGAGCAAGGAAAATCGTGAACCACTCGATCGTTTTGTATTTCACAAATTAAGAAATTAAGAAATTAAAAAATTCTAGATATCGGTGACTGTAAAGAAGTAGGAACGTGGGTAAAGGATGAGTGAGAACGTTTGAAGAAAATAGTAAAAATGGCACGAATATCGACCAGTGAGAGTATCAACAAAGGAATAATCGAAATTCCCCCGAAGTCACGAGAAAATGGTTTCACTGGTTAACCAATTTCATATATATAATGTTAATAAATATAAATCGTTTAATTTCCGAATAGAGATCGTGGAGAACTTTGGCTGCATCCGTAAATCGGTGGACGTAAATGATCGAGCAAGGAAAATCGTGAACCACTCGATCGTTTTGCATTTGATAAATTAAGAAATTCTAGATATTGGTGACTGTATAGAAGTAGGAACGTGAAAATGGCAAAAATGGCACGAATATCGACCAGTCAAAGTATCGACGGAGGAATAATCGAAATTCCGTCGAAGTCATGAGAAAATGATTCCACTGGCTATAACCGATTTCAGTTAATAAATATAAATCGTTTAATTTCCGAATAGAGATCGTGGAGAACTTTGGCTGCATCCGTAAATCGGTGGTCGTAAATGATCGAGCAAGGAAAATCGTAGACGAGGGAGTAAAGTGATTCATGGAGACACCAGACTTCCTCAGAATCTTTAAGATGGAGGAAGTCTGTAAAACGTGGATCATTTTATTATTCTTCCAATAACGAATAAAAACAGCCGACCTTTTGTGTTTCTTGATTTTTCTTTTTCATGGTGAATACACGGGAAAATTGTCGATGGAGTAAAACTTCATGGAGAAAATCAATGTTTAATACTTGAAAGCACCAATAGAGGAGTGCATGTCAATAAATTCGACTATATCGTTCGGAACACGAAGTTTGTGCTCCGATACACGACGTTCCATAAAATCTCGAAAAATGGCCACTTCCAGCTTCCTCCGTTTACCCTCCATTTTCAAATTTTTCCGTACATATAAAATGATTTTTACTGGGGAACTTGCCCAATATCTTTTCTATCTGAAACCATCGGCAGAAAATTATTCATAATTGTTATTTACTGTTCGATCACCGTATATAGCAATTCGATAAATCATCTATGGGAAGCTTTCCAAATGAACTTAATTTCATTTGTAATTTACGTTTCGATATTCGTATCTTTCAGCGATTATATCACTCTGTAATTGTATCCTTCGATAATTGTAATTTATTTCAAAATTACGTAGAATTTCCTCCAATTCTTCTAATTTCCAACCTTTATTTTTCATTTGCCAATTTTACCTCGACTAATAAATGATTCTGATCCAAAAGAATCTAATTGATCTAACAAATTATTATTCAAATTCAATTATTATTTGCTTTTCAATCACTGCATCCAAGAATAAAATAAATCACTTATTAAAAACTTCCAAACGAACCTAATTTCGTCTGTATTTCACATTTTGATGATTCTAATTTTTCACTTTTCTTCCCTTATATTTCGTTCCCTAATTTTAACCCTATAAAATAATTTTTATCAAATATCATTTCCATCTAACAAAATCGCCAATTATTATTTTCTTTTCAGTCACTGTATATAAGAATCCAATAAATCACTTATGAAGAACTTCCAAACGAACCTAATTTCGTCTGTATTTCACTTTTTATGATCCTAATTTTTCAGTTTCCTTCCCTTATATTTCCTTCGCTAATTTTACCCCACCTAGAAAATAATTTTTATCAAATATCACTCCTATCTAACAACATTGCCAATTATTATTCGCTTTTCAATCACTGTATCCAGCAATCCAATAAATCACTTATTAAAAACTTCCAAACGAACCTAATTTCGTCTGTATTTCACTTTTGATGATCCTAATTTTTCCTTTTCCTTCCCTTATATTTCCTTCGCTAATTTTACCCCACCTAGAAAATAATTTTTACCAAATATCACTCCTATGCAATCAAAATTGCCAATTGTTATTCGCTTTTCAATCACTGTATCCAGCAATCCAATAAATCACTTATTAAAAACTTCCAAACGAACCTAATCACGTCTGTATTTCACTTTTGATGATCCTAATTTTTTATTCTCTTCTCTTATATTTCCTTCGCTAATTTTATCTCACCTAGAAAATAATTTTTACCAAATACTCCTATGCAATCAAAATTGCCAATTTTTATTCGCTTTTCAATCACTGTATTCAGCAATCCAATAAATCACTTATTAAAAACTTCCAAACGAACCTAATTTTGTCTGTATTTCACTTTTGATGATCCTAATTTTTTATTCTCTTCTCTTATATTTCCTTCGCTAATTTTATCTCACCTAGAAAATAATTTTTACCAAATACTCCTATGCAATCAAAATTGCCAATTTTTATTCGCTTTTCAATCACTGTATCCAGCAATCCAATAAATCACTTATTAAAAACTTCCAAACGAACCTAATTTTGTCTGTATTTCACTTTTGATGATCCTAATTTTTTATTCCCTTCTTTTATATTTCCTTCGCTAATTTTATCTCGCCTAGAAAATAATTTTTACCAAATGTCACTCCTATGCAATCAAAATTGCCAATTTTTATTCGCTTTTCAATCACTGTATTCAGCAATCCAATAAATCACTTATTAAAAACTTCCAAACGAACCTAATCACGTGTGTATTTCACTTTTGATGATCCTAATTTTTCATTCCCTTCTCTTATATTTCCTTCGCTAATTTTACCCCACCTAGAAAATAATTTTTACCAAATATCACTTCTGTTTAACAACATTGCCAATTATTATTCGCTTTTCAATCACTGTATCCAGCAATCCAATAAATCACTTATTAAAAACTTCCAAACGAACCTAATCACGTGTGTATTTCACTTTTGATGATCCTAATTTTTCATTCCCTTCTCTTATATTTCCTTCGCTAATTTTACCCCACCTAGAAAATAATTTTTACCAAATATCACTTCTGTTTAACAACATTGCCAATTATTATTCGCTTTTCAATCACTGTATCCAGCAATCCAATAAATCACTTATTAAAAACTTCCAAACGAACCTAATCACGTGTGTATTTCACTTTTGATGATCCTAATTTTTCATTCCCTTCTCTTATATTTCCTTCGCTAATTTTATCTCACCTAGAAAATAATTTTAACCAAATATCACTCCCATCCAACAAAATCGCTTTTCAATCACTGTATCCAACAATCCAATAAATCATTTATGAAGAACTTCCAAACGAACCTAATTTCGTCCGTTTCGATAATCGTGTCCCTCGATAATTGTATCCCTCGTTAATCGTGCCCTTCGATAATTGTATCCCTCGTTAATCGTGTCCTTTGTCGATTATATCCCTCGATAATCGTAATTTCGCTTTATACTGCTTTTTCTTAATCCGCCATAAGTGCATCGCGGACATAGAATATAGCGCGGCCATTTCTCAATTGCACCGGAAGCGCGTGGAAGAGGAAGACGTTGGAGAACCTTTGCGGAGTTGCTTTAATGCTCGAAGTTATTCCGAATGCTACGGTAAAGGACGATTTCCCTGCCTCTTTTCTACATTGTTCCACGACTCGATTCCTTCCGGATACGGGCAAAAGGGGTGGCTTTTGGCCACGGCAAAATGCGTATTTACGATTGCCTGCACGGGAACGAGCATCCGGGTATCGATGCCGCGCTTTCCACGACACGAGAGACACTCGATGCTCGATACCACGAGCGGAAGATGAAATTTTATAAACATCACGGTGCTCAACGATAACGGCGGGGTGGAACATTTGTACGATGCTTCTCGAGTCTTTCCATTCCTGGAAATTGCGTAATAAATGCGCTCGAGTACGGAACTCGATGGTCTACAGCCTCGACTACTACGTGCAATGTTCCATATTTTTTCTCCTTCTTTTTAATTTATATTTCGAGGCTTGCCGGCTCGCCGGAGTCTGATGAGATTTGTAACAGGTTTTATGAGAGAAGAATTATCGAATATTCCGAGGGATTAATTGGTAATAAACGAATGGAAAATCAACGTTGGAATCCTGTCTAATAAAATTTATAAACGATATCTGGAAATGGAGTTATTGACTGTTTCAGGGGTTCTTAAACCCCTATAAAATGAAAATTACGGAGATTCCATATAATGACATTTGTAAGAAATTTAATGTTAACACTAAACGTACCAACGTACTAAAATTAATTATACGTATAAAATTAGTTAACGTAGTAAAGAAATTTAATGTTAATTAAACGTACTGACGTATAAAAATTATAGAGATTCGATATACACAGTACTGCTACCCCTGGCAAAAAGTTTTTGGCTAAAATTGATAATTCCTCCGTTATAAAATTCCAACCCCACGTTTACATTTAAAAAGTTACATTAATAATAAAGTTACTTATAAAGTTAATTTATAAAGTTAAGTAATAACTTCAAAAAGTTATTAATTTTAAATAATTTTTATTCGGCAGATCTTTTCCAGGGGTAGTATCCTTTATTGTTCTGACTAATTAAATAATCAAGTATTATGTTTCCTGTATGCAAAAATATGCGAATAAAATAATTACTCTGTCGTCTAGTTCTTCTGGAACAAAATTTAATATATCAATATATAACAGAAGAATAGAAAAGAAAAATTTGGTGACAACATGTAATAAATACAGTCTGGTAAGAGGTAACTCAAATAATAAAGTTCAATTTATAACACCACAAGATAAAGATGATAATAAGAATATTGCAACTAAGAAAAAGAAGAAAAAGGGAAGAAAATCCAAAAATACATTTATACGTGACTGCCGTGCGTGCAATAAAGGATTAAGCTCGGTTCGACCCAATCTAAATTCATCGAAACTCACTCTGCTCCTGTAAAAAGACGTCGGCGAATGAAAATCGGTAAAAATGAACGAGCAGAAAGTAAATGGTTCCACTGCACCGACTCCTTTAAAAGCCAAAACGAGTTGCCGAAACGAACGAACAATCCCTGTATCATATCTCGAATTATTCAGGCCCACGGTCGACGTCGGCAGAGGACGATTGATTTTCTCTTACACCGGAAACGTGACAAGGTTTCCACGAGGCGAGGAGTGCTTTTCCAAATCGATAAGAATTCCGGCGGCCACGAGAGGCCGGAGGACGCCGAGTGCAATTTTACATGCCGTTTGTTTCGACGGGCCGGCAATTCAGCGGCGATGAAGAGGAACGAAGCCGAGAGGCACGAGAAGACGAAGAAACGAGTTCACCAAAGGCTCGAGCTGAGCTTACTCGGCAATAAAGACGGGACGAAGCCCTCGTGGCCGTGGCAGGGCTCGAGAACCGGCGACAAAATGCGCGCCACGGACCCTGATGCTCGTCCATCATCGCATTACCCGGCTGCTTATCGACTCGAGATACTCTTTCCGCCATTTGTCCTTGCATCCACCTCGCTCCACTTTGCAGAAACGGCTGCGAAACCCTATTTCCCTGCCAGCCCTTGTCGAACGCCGCTTCATCCAAATTTTTCTTCGTTAATCTTCCTATCCTCTAGTGTACTCGTGTTACCGTAGGTTAGGTTTTTCATGGGCTTGTTCGTGTTATAAACATAAGAATCACAAGCATTACGCAGCTACCTTTTTCCCGCCATGATGGGATGTGCAGTCATTACATAGATGAACAACAGATGTCACCCAATTAGCGGCGGGCTTCTGAAAAAAATTTAAACACTCGTGTTCCGTCCCGGAGAGCGTGTTTATAACATAATTTTATTCTAAGGCTTACACTTTTGCCAGACCTAACGGTCTATTTTATATTTTATACCGCGACTGCAATTCCGGAGGTTCGATGTACCTCAACGCCGTTCTAGCGGATTAAGCGTACAAAGGTAAAGCAAAATTAGGAATTTTACTAGCACCAGACGCGACAGATGGGACCCACTTGTGACAGACCCAACAAGCGACGGACGGACAGCACTTATAAATCACGTCATTGACCATCAGAAATCGGCTCCTTGACAGTTTCCTACTCCTTAGCCAAAGGTCCTTATGTCACACCCTCTGTCCAATTAAAACTCTTTACCTTTCCACCACCAACATCTATTTTACCCAATCAGAACTAAACTAGAGAAAACTCCGGACCGAACACGACGAGACAGGACATACAGCAAAATCGAGAAGGCAGTTCGTCTTCGGCACCGATCCTTCAAACATCTAAATTGCACATACAAACGCGTGTTCGAAACGGTACTCCGTTAACGTCCCAATATAACTATTCTACACTTTTCTCTAAATAAACACTCTCTTTGGCCACACACATTCTGGATCCTTATTATCGCAACTAGTCACGCAATATTAATTTGGCGCGTGATAAGCGTTCTTGGAATTCGAAGAGATTCGATACCGTAGGACGCTACAACTCGTTATAAAATTAATAGAACATTTAAAGACATTTCACGGCATAAAGACTACGCACTGCGTTATCAATCAACTATATCTTGATAAAATATGCCCGCAATATGAAACAATCACACTACGAAACATTCTAACACAACATGCAATTATTCACAATATTCGTCTAATATATCAAAAAATGACAAAAAATAACGAAACTATTTTTCACTGTGATTGAAACCCCTGGAATTATACAGAATTTGATTCTACTCGACTACCTTTGCCTTTTTTCCGAAAAATCTAATTGCGACGCCATTAAAATAATTTCTCTCTACGCGATACCAATATGTTCGTCACAGATATTTTATGTAAAGTTTCACTCAAGGCACTAAATATGTCGTCACAGGGGTGTTCTCTTCCGAGGATATCTCGAGATTTTGGAGATAGGAATTTCATACCGATTTTCGTGCTAATTTAGTATCGAATTAGTATAAATGGTTCTCTATTTATACCAAGCTATCTGCTACGTTTTTTAATAATTAACACATTGGTATATTTAGATAAAAATATTTAAATAATCAAAACAATTCGCAATAAACTATTTTAAACAAAAATAAATTGACTGACACTTTTTACAAAATTCTTCTCTCTCTCTCTCTTTCTCTCTCAATTTTATTAACCGTTACATTTCTCTTTGACGATTCTTACATAACTGTTTTATTCTAGCACATTTTTCTAAAAATTTTTTTAAATATTCATACTAGACTGCACTCGCATATATTATATTTGTATCATCGCAAATGAGTTCCACTTATTTAACATATAAAACCAACACTCGCAAGATTTACTACTTATTATTTGAACAGCGTAGTAGTATATAGTGTATTATTCTAATAAACATTATTTTGCAGTAAATAAAATTTTACAAAATTGAACTCCTGTTATCCGAACTACTCCTGATTTAAATAATAGTGAAGACAATAATAATAAAGACGCCCATTTCGGTTTATAAAAATATTCCACTGTATTTGTAGGTTCTCTATTTATACCAAGATTTACTATTTATTATTTGAACAGTGTGATAGTATATAGTATATCATTCTAATGAACATTACTTTATAGTGCATAAAATTTTACAAAATTGAACTCCTGTTATCCGAACTACTCCTGATTTAAATAATAGTGAAGACAATAATAATAAAGACACCCATTTCGGTTTATAAAAATATTCCACTGAATTTGTATTACTTTTTGGCACTTTCGTGGAAGATAATTAGAACTGCCTAATTTTTCTGGTCCTCGGCGTTTATTAAATAATTTATTAAAAACATTGACCCGCAATATCAAACAATTTATAGAATTATATCACCTCTCTCAACAATAAAATTTTGATCACATAACATACAAGATGGATACCATTATAGTCTATACAATCCATCACACTTGCCTATAAGAATGCATTTATGGACAGCATATCTCGGAAATAATAACAAACCTTGCTTAATTAGGCTTATAATAACAACGACCACGCGTCTGCATCTATCTCGATTATTTCCCATAAAAAGAAGATAAAGAAATAATTTTTAGAAGCATGAAAATCAATCTACGAAAGTAAATCTATAATAAATATTTGTCACCAACCGATCTCTGTAACAGGTTCCTGCAACCATAAAGCATCCCCGTAGTATCTTTAGCCTCTCGATCGTTTCACGGTCACGTTTCAAGCCTTTTAATAATTTCCATGGAAGTTTTCCACGCATCGACGAAATTCGTGGTCGAACTTCGTCTCACGTAGGCGATTCCTCGAATAATTCAGCAGCCCCTGAATGGCTGTCGCCATTGGTCGTCGCGCAGATATCCAGGGGTTCGCGGAAGACTCGATGATAAAAATTCCATTATCGCGGCGATTTCGTTACGGTGGTGGAAACGCGTGGCCGCATGCGTTCAACGTTGTAATGAATTTCCACGGGGTTGTAATAATGGAATTTTTACGAGGTTCGATCGTCGAAACAAATCGAGCAAACAATCTATCCCTGATGGGAATAATGGAAATCGCGTCGAAGGTGGAAGCGTTTCCGCTCACCCTGTGCACCCTCTGTTGGTTTTAAATAAAATAGGACTTTTTGCTCCACGCCGCGGCAAACCCAGGCTTTCCTTCCCGGCATGGATTTCGATCGTTATTAAATTGGAACGAGAGTAATAAGACACTTGTACATTTCCTGCTGCAATCCAACTCGATATCCTACTATGTTCCTCGTTATAAGCGTATCAAATGAAAAATACGACGAAAATAAAACGGGGGAGAAAATTATTACTCTGGAAGAACGTTTGTTGGTCAATATTTCAACGAAAATTCTTAAAATACAGTTCCTTTCTCGCAATTATACGAATCTTGTTAGATAGAGGCTCGACACATTTCATCATTAATTATTCGGAGACCCTATGAGTACCGAATAATTTTACATAATACCTGTTTGACAGAGTCGCGATATTTTTCCTCTTTTTCATTATTTATTTATTTATTTAATAATAATTTACAGCTATTAGTGTGGTAGTGGTTGTCATAGAATGTGTAGTATGAGTGTGAGGAATGTTTGTGTGGAAGAATGTGTGTGTGACGAGTATGACAGAGAGTCGCAAAAAACAATCAGTAGGTGAATGACAGTCATTACAAATAGACGTTGTGTGTGAGAGAGTCCTCGAGAGATTATATCATAGAAGCGAATTTATTTTACGAGATTTAATTATAATTTATGTTGTACTGTTGTTGTGTTAAATAAATCTTCTTATTAGTTTATCCATTTACTCACAATGAGTAGAACTCATTAGTATATAAACAACAAATAAAAATACATCAGTTTGTTAGACAGAGAAAGAATATAGGTTAAGTATGATACAAATGCCGATAAAATCGATATAAACAATTTGTTTAAAGATTTAAAATCTGGTTTTTAAACGAAGGGATACTATTGCCAAAAAATTGAAGGTATGATGAAAAATTGTGTGCAATAATGCATATTATCAGTTACTCGAAGATTCCTTTAATATGATAGATATAGTAATATAATATATCAAATGTTACGATGAATATAAAATTTATATAAAGTATCGAAAAGAATTATACTTTACATAAATGATAAATTTATTTCTCCATTTATTTGACGAGCATATTAATCGAATTTTGCAAATAATTGACTAAATATCGACAATATACAAAGACTCGACCTAAAAATTGATGTTAGTTAGAATCAGTTATGCTCAGTGCAGAATTCCTGAAACCAAATCTAGATTCACTATACCACTTACGTAATCACGTTCTTATTGTTATTAAATTTCATCCACCGCTAACAAGTCGCGAAAAGTGACGAAGTATGGTACACGTGCGAAAGGGTTAATAAATAAATAAATAAATCTATAATTTTTTTTCTTTGACTTCTCGTGTCGCGGAACACGAGAATCCTGGAAATCCCTAATTTAACGAAATTAGGCGACGGCTCTTAAGACTTGGCTGACAATAGGCCTGAGGGCTCCACGCGGTCCGCACACGTTGGAAGCCTCAGGCCCTCGCTAGGGGTAATAAACGACCGATGGGGTGACCAGCGCGCGGGTGGACCCCTGGTACCCCACCTTGGAGGAGAGGGTTTCCTCCACTATCGTTGCTTTTTGGGGGAACCTTCCCTTTCTCCAAGGTCACCGATTTGCGAACCAAGGGAACGCCCTTGGTCAAAGACAGCCAATCATATTTGGCGAACTGCCGATTTTTCCTAAGGCCGATCTTAGGAAGATCGAGGAGCTCGCTTTCTTGCGAGATCTGAGAGACACGAGTTCTCTCTAAAACTGGGGTTCGAGATCCGAGAGACACGGGTTCTCTCCTAACAGTTCGGTTCGAGACCTCAGAGACACGGTTCTCTTCAATAACTCCGTCTAACCGATTCAAAGCAACAACACGCCACGGTTCTTTTCTAAACGTCGAACGTCGTAGACTCTTTTCCGCTCGTGCAACTTAAACAGTTGCCCAATATTAATTTGGCGGACAACACGTGTCGTAGTCGCGAGACGGCCTTACAACCCGTTGGAAATACGAGAATTTCGATCGCGACGCGACGCGACAATCCGATTCTTCTAAATTTAGTATAAAGAGACAAAAGTGGACGGGATTAAGTATCCGTCTACAAATGGGAGAATAATTTTCAAGTTCGTACGTTTCCATGTAACATTCGCGGGGGAAACTTTGGACAGACGTATCGGAATATTTTCGACGTCTTTGGCCGACGTTGCAGGGTGAAAAATTGCGGGAGACACTTGTACGGGCACGGTTTGTGGGGCATTACAAGCGTCGTAAATTTCGTGGCACCGCCGGAGATTAATTTCTACCTGTCCCGTGGCGACCGCGGAAAAATTTAAGTCGCCCGAGACGACGTAAACAGAAATTTCTTTGAGGCTGCTGTGCATTCGGACATTCCTCTTTCGCTGGAACTTAACGAAGAAATAGTTTCGCGATTAAAGTGGACGATTAAAAACTCGTCGTCCACTTTGTTGTCAAAATTTCAGTTCAGAATCCAGGCCGCCGGAGAAGAGCAAAGATTAAACCCGTGTCAAGCACGTCTGACCGTGCGTCGATCTGCACTACTGCGGTCGACAGCGCGTTAATTGCACGGCCGTTCTATTTGAAGAATCGCCTGACCATTCGTTTGTTTACGAATATTTGCAGTTGAGACGTGCAGTGTATGTTAATATTATATTTGTCTCGCGTGTTATTATTTTATTCATTTCGCCTGCTATTATTTCATTTGTTTCGTACATGTTAATCATCGAAACGTGAATCTGCTTTAAGAAAATAACCACTGGTTTTTATTTACTACTTAGTTTCTCGGTGAAAGTGTTTGGTTAGAAGTAATACGGTTTTAACTAGGTATAATTATATACTTTCTTCGTGTTTCTTCGAATATGAAAGTAGAACACGCAATTTGCTATTCCTTGGCCAGCACTGGCTGACCAATCGAGTCTCTGTAATCAGAAATCGTATTTGCGTATAAAAAATAGAAAGAATAATACTTAAGATTGTCTATAAATTATCAATATATATGTATATTGCGACAATCCGATTCTTCTAAATTTAGTATAAAGAGACAAAAGTGGACGGGATTAAGTATCCGTCTACAAATGGGAGAATAATTTTCAAGTTCGTACGTTTCCATGTAACATTCGCGGGGGAAACTTTGGACAGACGTATCGGAATATTTTCGACGTCTTTGGCCGACGTTGCAGGGTGAAAAATTGCGGGAGACACTTGTACGGGCACGGTTTGTGGGGCATTACAAGCGTCGTAAATTTCGTGGCACCGCCGGAGATTAATTTCTACCTGTCCCGTGGCGACCGCGGAAAAATTTAAGTCGCCCGAGACGACGTAAACAGAAATTTCTTTGAGGCTGCTGTGCATTCGGACATTCCTCTTTCGCTGGAACTTAACGAAGAAATAGTTTCGCGATTAAAGTGGACGATTAAAAACTCGTCGTCCACTTTGTTGTCAAAATTTCAGTTCAGAATCCAGGCCGCCGGAGAAGAGCAAAGATTAAACCCGTGTCAAGCACGTCTGACCGTGCGTCGATCTGCACTACTGCGGTCGACAGCGCGTTAATTGCACGGCCGTTCTATTTGAAGAATCGCCTGACCATTCGTTTGTTTACGAATATTTGCAGTTGAGACGTGCAGTGTATGTTAATATTATATTTGTCTCGCGTGTTATTATTTTATTCATTTCGCCTGCTATTATTTCATTTGTTTCGTACATGTTAATCATCGAAACGTGAATCTGCTTTAAGAAAATAACCACTGGTTTTTATTTACTACTTAGTTTCTCGGTGAAAGTGTTTGGTTAGAAGTAATACGGTTTTAACTAGGTATAATTATATACTTTCTTCGTGTTTCTTCGAATATGAAAGTAGAACACGCAATTTGCTATTCCTTGGCCAGCACTGGCTGACCAATCGAGTCTCTGTAATCAGAAATCGTATTTGCGTATAAAAAATAGAAAGAATAATACTTAAGATTGTCTATAAATTATCAATATATATGTATATAAATAAGTAATAAATTTTGGGATTATTTAATTTATTAATTTAATGAACTTGAATTAAGTATGTATTTTGAAAATATATTATAAAAATTACATTTTTGTATTAACTTAAAAATTAATTCATGTAATTATAATTTTTTTAAATAAATAAATATAAATTAAATGAATTGCAATAATAATTAATATACCTGTTCAACAAAACTTATTAATTGACCAAAATGAATTCGTGGTAATAAACTTCGAATCCATAATAATAATAAATTTATTATATAAATGATGAAAATATGATTGTTAAAATTGAACTTATAAAATATTGTTTCTCATTCTTCGCTATCTTTTGTTCTGAAAATTAGGATCTAATAATAATTATTACAATTACGCTATTTGCTACGGGCTCAATGATGTAATAATAACAAAGCAGTACGAATTATGTTATCTATAATAATTTATTATGATATTATTGTTACGATTAACTTTATATGATAAACTTTATGTAAGGTAAGATTGAAAGACAAGATTAAATACGAAAAAGAAATACAGATGAAATGTAAATTCAAAAAAATTAATTAATCTATGTCCTATTAAAAACAGATTAGACCCCATCCACGACTATGAGATTCAAAATCTACTAACCCTAAACTACTAACAAGATTCAACACTATAACGCTAACAAGATTCAAAATCTACTAACCCTATAACACTCTTCGTTAGCTGTTCATTTACTCTGGAGGACTGAGGACCCCGGTTAATCGGTAGCTCGTTAATCGAGCAACGAATTCAGAAAATAAATCAGGAAAAAAGGAGGAATCGGTGAAACTCATGGATAGACAGCGAATTACCCGAATGCAGAGGGACAGGATTAACGCTGGTCTCATTTCGAGCGGAAACCGCGTGTTTGCGCGCGGAAACGTATCGACGAGGCGGATCAGCGTGTGAATTAGTCTGTCCGATTGGATTCCTTGCTGCCCTTTGCCGTCTCTCTGTGCACGCGTCTCGGCCAATAACGCTCGCACGAATTAGGCTTCCAACGACGTGTGTGCGTGTCCCTAACCGGACGTCGAAATGAATGCCGCTGCACGCAATTCCGGCTGCAATAGACTGCGGTCTCCGAGCGTATTTTGCGGCCGTATGTGCCACGCGCCCGTGTCTCTTGCAATGTACGTTCGACTACTTGTTATTTCGTGAATCGATCGCCGAAAAGCCTCGATAAATCCCGATGTGCACGTTTCGTTTGCGATATTTTTCTGATTGATGGCGGAGGAATCGCGAGCAAAGTTAACATGGCGATTGATAGGTAACGTCGCGAACTGCAGACAGTTCTGTAAACAGAAATTTCGACAAAGAGAAATTGATATTGTGGAATATATATCTTAATTTACATAACAATGCATGCGTAGCTCTTAGCTTGGAATCGTTTTCCAAAGATTTTTCTTTGGAAAACGATACCAATTACCAGGTCCCACCACGTGGAGGTAGCTACGCATCGAGACCCAGACATGCACCCTAGTGGCGCATCCTACTGGCGCTAGCTGTATCAAAGGTACCCTAATCTAACTTGGAGCGAAAGAAGTTAAAGCGAATCTACTGACACTTTATTATATTTAGTGTCTTACAAAAGGGACTTCGATTCGGTATACTAAAACTTTATTATCGCAACGCTAATATATTTCATTTCAACAGAATATTTCTAAGTTCCCATAAAATTGGGGAATCAAAAATGAAAAACGCGAGCAAGTTAGAAATCGCGACGCGCCCGAACGAATTCGCGATTATTCGAAAGACCGACTAGCCTACGAGACGTACTCTCGTGTACAAGATAACTTCATGCCTCGGCAGCCACACTATCGAACCTAGCCCACCCAGCCACCACAGACCCTGCCATGACTTACTCGCGAACGAGAGCGATCGACGAACCAACGAAACACCCAAAATCAAGCCGAGGGTCCCTAGCGAGGCCCTGTAGCCGGTCACGCAGGCCCCTGCCACATGGGGGAGAAATTAATCATCCCATGGGGTCTGACCGCAGGCCCATATGCAATGTCACGGCTACAGGGCCCATACCCCGGTCGTGCACGCGCTGGTGCCCAGGACGACTAAGGCCGACAGACCCTCGTATTGATTCCAGGTGAGTGCCAGCCCGCCGACCACCCTAGAACCGATGCGCGACAAGGGTGGCAGTGGCGAGGGTGAGTGTCGAAACGAGTCGTGAGGATGACTTACGAAGCATCGAGTTATCGAGTACACGAGAGTACGTCACGTAGGCTAGTCGGTACCTTAGAACAATCGCGATTATCGCGAGGACAATTATGTTCTGTTTGGTAACGAGATGGATAAGGGAAGCAAAATATGGAATTCGCTCCAAGTTAGGTAGCTTACCTTTGTACAGATAGCGCGCACATGAAACTTATCCTAGGAATCTATCTTATAACTGCTTATAACTACACGAAACCTAAAAAGAAAATATATAAATCTGAAAAGAAGATATATAAACCTGAAAGGAAAATAGATAAATCTGAAATGAAACGGATTAGTAAGAGGAAAGACAATAAATGCGGAACGAATATGAACCACAATGATAAACCAAATAGATGGAACAACCCAACAATGACACATAAGCGAACCAACAACAACACATTCGAATATTACACGAAATATTCGAATTCTCAAGTAATGATCAATAGAAACGAAAAAGTAAAATCTGGAAAAAGAAAAATAAGTAAATCCTGAAAAGAAAAAAATATTAAAACCTGAAAAGATAATAAATTATTAAGAACCCAACGATGAGACATAAATAACTCAACAATGGGATATAAACAACCCAACGATGAGATATAAAGAAACCAACGATGAAACATTCGAATATTATACGAAATATTCGAATGTCCAAATATAAATAAATATGAACGAAAAATAACATCTGAAATAAAAAAAAATAATTAATATCTGAAAAAATAAAAAATAATTAAAATCTGGAAGATAGGAATAATTAATAGCTGAAAATAAGAAAAATTATTAATAAATTGTTTAAGGGGGTGAGGCGTGGGTGGGGTAGCCAGCCCCAACCTCACTTCGGACCCCCAACCCATTCCCGCCCACGAAAAGTTTAATGTTACACTCCCGAAGTCCAACCGACAAATGAGTTCTGCTGCGTCGCGTCGCCCTTTATATAGCCTCCGATCGGCCGAGCTCCCCACCCCTGGAATATTTTTCAACTTCGCCGATTTTATTAATTATTAATTTTCCGCTCTCGTAATTAATAATTTATTAATTTTTTCACTTTTATTATAAATATACGTTGCGAGCAATTTGTTAGTAACAATATTAATTTGTTATTAACAATATCTTTAATAATTTATAAACTTTTTTGCAAATTACAAGTACATTTTTACATACATACGTCATAAATTCAGATAGTAACCGGTTATTTATTAATTTTTTCACTTTTATTATAAATATAGATTGCAGATAATTTATTATTGACAATATAAATTTGTTATTAACAATAAATGTAATAGTTAATAAATTTTTACAAATTAGAGATACATTTTAACACAAGTACGATATAAATTCAAGAAATAAATCAATAATTTATTATTTTCTTCGCTTTTATTATAAAATTTACGTTGTGCACAATTTATTAACAATAAAAATAATAATTTATAAACTTTTTACAAATTATAACTATATTTTTGCTTTTATGATATAAATTTCCGTGATGAATTTATATTAAGTAATTTTACTAGTTTTTGAACATGATAAATCTTTATTCATTTTTTTGTCTTAAAATTTTGTTCCTGTAAATACTTCTAAACAATTTACAAATTTTGTGAGATTATAATAATTCTTGATTATTTACTGTTTCAATATGAGGTTTTACATGTTAATTTTTACTGTGTTTTAACAGCACAGCACAAAAAGTAGTCATTAACGACTTCACGCAGAGCTTTTTATTTTCAAATTTGAATATTTTTCAAAATCGCAAATCTCAGTGGCAAAACAAATAATATTCGGTAACATTGTAGTATAATTAATGTAAATTCATCGCATGTGAAGTATGAAAGGATTAATAATGACTTTCGCAAACGAAATGTAATTTAATTCGCGATGTTCAAAAACAATCGAGTCAGTTTTCAAACTGTGGTCTTTGAAATAGCAATCGGCGCTTCTTTGTACATAGTCGGTGCAACAGCCGAATGGAATACTGCATTCGAGGAACAAAAAACAAATTGAATCGGACTTTTAATTTTCCCGCAAATAATGCACTCTTTTCGTCCGTCGTCTCCAACCACAGGTATCACGAAAAATCGAAAATTCGCGCTACGATAACCGACCATACATGCTCTCTGACAAACTCTTTCTTCCGACAACTACAATATCTCCTCCAAAAAATGAAAAAAAAAAGAAATTAAAAATCGAAAGGGAAGCAAATCAACGAAATTTATTTTGTAAATATTTTCTTTGCAATTCTTCCTTTTTAAAGTATTTTTATAGAAATCGACACGCAATTCCAAGCGAAAATATCGACCAACTTCAAACTGAAGTTGGCTCGAAAAATATAAAAATCGTCGAAACATAAAAATTGCAGGAAAAATAAGAAATCGAATGGTGAATTCGAGAGAAAATATCGATCAACGGTGCGATTATATTTGCAACTAATCACGACGGATTAAAATCGTCTTCTGACGATTCATAGACTCGTCGAAACGATCTCCAGGTGAAATCGGACTAACAGCGTTTAAACTTTACACGAGCCTGCCATTAACCACTCGAATCCGGTTCGCACGAGCTCTCTCTCTCGTTTCGCGGTAATTGTTACAAGAACAAAATAGCATTTTGTACTTCCGAATGGAACGACGCTCGGCCCCTTTTCCACGGAATTGGCGGAAGAAAAGACGACGATTCCGAGGGAACTCTCGAATCTTGCCTCGTGAAACGTAAAGCGTTCCCCGGAACGAGATTGCCTTTGAAAGAAACGTTGAAATCTTTGAAAGTATCATGAGGGACCGACAAACCTTCTAATAACTTCCTGTCATTTGTTTCTTCTCGTGACAAATAAATTCGTCGATGCACGCTTCGCCTTTATTCTCCAATTTTTCCTTCGCGAAACATAAACATTTATCACAATAACCTGAATCCCATTAGATATTGGCATCCCATGCATACCTGACCCATTCGTCCCTTTCTTACAGACATCTCTCCTTTATTATATCAACACATGTATATTCAAAATCTATGTTAACCATTACCACATAGTCTAGGTGATCGTGAATGAGGATTTCGTGTTAACCCTTTGCACTGGACGACTTTTTCGTTACAGAAAAATAGTAATTCGAAGACTTTCTGTCATAGAGTCGACGATATTTTTAAAATGGTAAATCATATGCAAATTAAGACATAGAATTATTTTTCTTCGACATTCCACACATAGTTAGGTAATTTTAAATTTGATATATTAATTAACGTCGATCTTTAGAATCTGATTAAATGGTGACTGAGAGTCCCCTCTGGAGTGCAAAGGGTTAAATGTCTATCGCGTTAGAACAGTGGTTCTCAGCCCTTCTTTAGGGTTGATGCATAATTTTAAAATTGCGTGTAATTTCGTTCAGCCAGTGGTGTGCTATTTAGCAGAATATTTCGAGTAAAAGAAAGGACTTTTTGTGAATATTAAATTTTTTTTTAAAGAAATCATGCGAATTTTTATCCCTTTTATCCCCGTAAGAATTTCGTGCGCTCATTTGTTCACCCTTAATCGACACTCGCGTTTTCAATCAGAAATACTAAAAATCGCAGGAATTATATAACGATATTACAGGGGGGTTTACAATGGTAATAGCTGACACGACCACAGCCATTCCGTTTAATCGATCTTTAAATATTTAATCTCCGAGGGGGTGAAACGTATCAAAATTGGAACTCGCGATACAGGGGTAGATTTTGTCCGATTACACGGCCGATGTTTCACAGTTGGCGCATTCCGCCATTATCGTTACAGCGGAATTGGAACGCGGGAATAGATTATTTTCAGATTTCCGCCACCCCCGCGTATTTTTATCCCGCTGTTACTCTTTGTGACGCGGCACGTTTCGATGATGGCGCGCTCTGTGTTTAGGAAGTATCGGCGGAACAGGGGGAAATAAAGTAGAATGAAATAGGATGGAATAAAATGGAATAAAATGGAAACGAAATTCGCTGTTGCGGGTCTTACAAAACGGGGAGCGTTTGTCGCGATACGCATTAAAACTGGCAACATGATTGAAAGTTACGTGTGCGGCACTCGACGCCGGCCATTCGAGCCGTATTATTTAGCCAGGTTACGAGGCACGGTAATTTCGCCTTTTAATATGCATCGAACCGGTATAAAATTTCAATGGCTCGACCGATAATAGAGCTCCGCGGACATTTTACTGCCATTTGTATTCAACTTGGTCGACTTAAACGCGCCGATGTAAGGCCTTCCGCTACCCCTCGTGCCACGGTTACCATTTATATCGAACGATCCACTGTTGCAGTACCGATCATAAAGGAAAGGGCGGAAAAAAGGGCAGGAAAGGAGTTCCGTGCGCAAAACGGCAGTGAAACGGCAGTCGCCATTTTGTTGGCCGTTCAATCGCTCGACGATGAATCGCGTATCTATATCGGGACGTTTTCGTTCGCCTGGACGAGTTCGGCAAAATTTTCGAAGTTACGTTAGAATGGAGAATTCTCTGCTTCAGTGTGGTCAATTAATTCCCTCGTGAATAATTCGTCAAATTCGAAATGTCCCGAAATGTATTTTTTCGTGCCCACCTCGTGGGGCTTCTATTATGCTGAGCTTAAAAATCGTGTTGCGTTACGATTTTTAATTTTTAACTTACCAATCTATCGTGAATTCGTCGAGGAATTGATGAAGATTTGCTGTTAGATTTGTTAAAAGTGTGAGAATGAGTGGATTCGGTCTTCTTATTTTTGCAGCTGTGCCATTTTAATTAATATCAGAGAATGTAATTTTCGTTATCTGGGGAGGAGAGTGCGTAATTCCAGAATTGATACGAACACGTGATGTTTGAGGATTCTAATTCTAATTTGAAACGAGAAGAAAAAGGAAAAATATTTTAATTACTTTTCCTTTCATTTTATTTTCCTCGGCCCCTTGCACTGCGATTTAATTATAAAATACAGTACATCGGAGAAGCGTTTAATTCCAGCTAGCCACATATATTTATTTCGCCTGGAATAGAATTATAAAAACTTTTAAAAATCTCACGCGAATTTTATTCGCGTCAAAACTTGCTAAGTATAATTTCACTAGTGTGGCGAAAGTAATACGTCTCTGTATGACTTGCAGTAAGAAATATCTAGTGCAAGGGGTTAACTAAATAAATGCAATTACCAATCCGAGTGTCACAGGATCTGTGGACCCTGTTAAAAATGAAAATAATCACAGTGCACGTTTGAGTCTCCTAATTTTAGTATTAACAAAAATGATTTAACCCGTTGACGTCGGATGACGTCTCTAAAACCTCTGACCCAGGCTAACGACCAAACTTCGCGACAACCCTGTGCATCCACTTATGAATATCAATCAGGACACGTTGTGGACGTGTCACGCTGGAACTTACTGTGCGAAACACTGCTCGAAGGACTTCGATTACCGGCAAACTCGTAAAAGCACGAGGTCACTCGCCAAACAGCTTCTCCGCGAGCTCGTTCGAGCATGTGGAACGCTCCTTCGATGGAAGAGGAGGTTGGTCCGACCCCTTTCTCCACTTTTTTCGCCACCTATCGCTAGAGAACGCGCCTTTGGCGACAGTTCCGCTTTGAGAGCCGCAGAAATCGACAGGAGGACGGGACAGGCAATTAGGTGCATCCCGGATGCAGGTCGCCGGTGTCCATTATCGGGACTCCGTAGTTGCTCGTGCGTGTTTTCCCTGCCAGAGGGAAAGGAAACGTCGCTGGCCCCCGCGGGGACGTATTATACCGGCGAATTCCTTCTCCGAGAATTTTAATTATCCGCCTGACTCGTCTGTGCAGCTGAAACCCTGCTCGCCGTTAAGGCGATTTGCACGGTTGCGAATTGTCTTTGAGCTCGTTGAGTATGTAGATTATTCTACGCTCTTCTTACCCCGAATATAATTCTTCGTTTTTTTGATTTTATAGTCCCTCCTTCACTGATTTTCGCAATTTATTTTTACGATTAACGACCACCTGTTTGGCGATTTTAATTGACAGGTGATCGGAGAAAGTTTATCTATCTGGATACTGGAAGCTGGAAGTTCGGTTTGTAGGGAGTCCTCCCCAATTGGGGTTGAATGTCGGCTAGTCGCAGGTATCCTCGATGTGACGGCGGTGCTAAGAGAAAATCCCCCCCCCCCCCTAGGACCTGCTAGTGGATCCCCCCTGGGGCCTACTGGTGGATCCCCCCTGGGCCTGCTAGTGGATCCCCTCTGGGCCTGTTAGTGGATCCTCCTGGGCCTGTTAGTGGATCCTCCTGGGCCTGCTAGTGGATCCCCTTTGGGCCTGCTAGTGGATCCCCTTTGGGCCTGCTAGTGGATTTCCTTTGGGCCTGCTAATGGATCCTCCTGGGCCTGCTAGTGGATCACCCTTAGATCTGTTAGTGGATTTCCTTTGGGCCTGCTAATGGATCCTCCTGGGCCTGCTAGTGGATCACCCTTAGATCTGTTAGTGGATCCCTTCTTGGCCTGCTAATGGATCCACCTGGGCCTCTTAGTGGATCCTCCTGGGTCTGCTAATGGATCACCCTTGGATCTGCTAGTGGATCCCCCTATCAGTAAGGCTACTTAGCAGGATACTTTTTGAAAATTTGGAAGTTCTACTATAGGAAACGGAGAAAGTCCCCGAACCTCTTTGAAATTGTAATCCATCTAGTGACAAGGGTGAGAATAATGGCCGCTACAGATTTATTTGTATGTGGAATTTTTAGAAAGTTTTCCTGTCATTGTTTAGAAGCGACGAAGATGTAAATTCGAAGTTTGAATCGCGAAATTGCGAACTCGAAGCATTTGATCGTATAATATAATAGGTTAACACACCAAAATCAATTAGGGAACATCTCATTCGATTAAACAGCGATTAACACGCCACGGATTACTCCAATTCCTCGCAAAATCCACTATTCTATTACATAATATAATGAACCCATTATATTCCCTTCATCGATTTATAAAACACATCATTCCAGTACTGCATTCAGTTGCATCAAGAAGATGGGACACTTTTAATCCCACCGTGCCCCAAAGAGTTAACACGGTTCTCATCCTTTCATCACTCATAAAACGCACCATTCAATTATCCCTCGTAACAACCCCACCACATCCCTTATCACGCGTAAACCACACCATTCCACTACAATACTCAATTAACCCAAACCGCAAGCTCCCCATCACTCAAACTATCCAATACGAATATTCGCCCTCCCTCGATCCGCCTTACGCCTTATTTTCCTCCTCTCCACCAAGAACCCCCGATGAAGACATTATCAAGCGACTTCCAGCGAAACTCGCAGCAATATTATTCCCCCAAAGCCAGGAATCGAGTCTCGCATCCCCGATCCCCGTTCCAAGAGCTCGTATTTCGCCCGTCTGCCAGGCCAAACAGTCGTTCGTTACTCCGTTGCGATCGGAGGCCGAAGTTTCCGCGGGACCAGCGGCGACCGGCTGCCAGAAATATGGCGGAGGAGCCGTGCACGATGAGACAGAAGCGTCGTTCGGGGTTGGAAGGCCGAAAGAGGGACGACCACGGGATTACATTTCGCATTCATGGAATTCCGCGGTGCCCGGCGTAAATCAAAAGTTCCGCGTAGCCCGCAGGCCTTCGAAAACGCGTGCTCGATGGAACGACGCGTCGCGACGCCGATCGGACCGTAATACGCGCGCAGTACCACGGCGTCTCGAAACAACGATGCAAGGATCGAGCACCGATAAGGAAGCATGTTCGACGAATGAATTCGGCGCGGAATTTTTACGCGAATTTGCCTTCGGCACACGACCTAGATGAGATCGTGCGCCTCTGTTCGACGGGAACTCCTTCGGGTATACGTTATGGTAAACGGGGGACGGTGTAGTTGCGCAACTGGCGGCGAATGAAATTCGGGAATTTGAATACAAATTGAGGCGAGAACACGGGGGTGGAATGGGACTGGCGGGGCTTGTAGGCAAACTTTTTTTCACGTCCGCGGGAGAATCGATGGATCTGTCTCCCTTTTTGGGTAAACTGTCGTGGGTTTTGCGGGTGACGGTGACGGAGAGTTTTTGAAGGCTATTGTGGCGGAGAAAGCTTCATCGAAGTCGAATTTTTGGGTTGCTTTTTGACAGGAAATCGAGGGAAGTGATGAGCTACGCGATTGGTTTTTAAAACGTGGGGGTGCAAAAGGGGGGATAAAATGGGGTGAAAAAATCATACTTGGGGTTTTAAGGTGTTGTTGGAAAGAGGAGACTCTCGTCTATATACACGCTACAAAATTGCTCCCGATAAAAATTTTGTAGAAATCACATAGTCGTTCGAATATGTACAATTTTTTAGGAAAAGATACCTATAGCTCTGCACGCTGCGAGTTAAAATAAAAAATTATTTAAGAAAATTAGCTTATGCATGTAAAAGTAGAAGTTTCGCTCTTTGATATCAGCCTAGGTACATTGTTGCACGATTTTTGTAAAGAAAGTTACGTCCACTCAAAGATCGACAATTCTCCGATGCTAAATTATTAGTATTTTAATAAAGGCGATTAAAGAAAGTCATTTTAAATGCAACGAGAACGAAATCAATGGCGAAAGAAATTCCTACGAAATAATTTAGTCGTTACGGGTGACTTAAGCAGAAATTGGTGCTTTTCTTTCGAAACTCTCGAAATAAATTCTCGTATCCTCGCTACAAACGTTCCAAGTTAAACGACGTCTGCCCCGATGCGAAAATTTCGTAGCAGAGGGTCAGGAGATGGGGTCGAAGGACCGCCAGACGTGGAAACGAAAGTTTTCCCCAATGATAGCAGCTGATCGAACTTTCAAGCTTCTCACGGACCGAGTCGATATAAAAGTGTTAGATTAAAGACGAATTGGCACGTTCATTATCAACCAGCTTCCTTCTATTAACTCGCCCTTGTTCGCTGTGCAATTTCGAAGGAAACGTGCGAAACCGATACCAGTTCAGGAAATTTGATAACCTTCGACGTTTGGACGTGCATCAGGATACTTCGTGTTTCATAAAAATTCTCTATAACACACTAGAGATCAATTTCGCACTGAGACGATGGAAATAAAATAATTCCGTATTTATTCTGTCTATTATTTCTTCAAAGTATTAAAAATTGTTTCATCGTTAAAAAAATTGTTAAAAATTGTGTCTCTGTATGCATATATCAAGGATAATTTCTTTGCAGTATCCAAACACCAATTTGGAAAATAAAAGGAAAATAAAAGAATACTTCGAACACGTATCTAGACGTACAGAAAACAGCTGAAAACAGAACTCGAACAATTAGGGAATTAAATAAATCTTCATAGAACTCGATAGAACAGGAAATCACCGAATTTCATGATCACTTCTAATCATCACAGATGATAACATAGCAGGACTTACAATTCAGCGAAACTCAAGCTAATTGTGAGGTTAGGGTCGCCTCGCGCGTGGATTCGGGGCCGCCATTTTGTTGCGACTCGCGCGCTCCGTGGCCGAAGCGAGAACTAAGAACTGGAGGACCCTCGAAACGAGAATCACGATCTAGAAAACGTTCGAAACGAGAATTGCGAACTGGAAAACTCCTGAAGCGAGAATTGCCAACTGGAAGATGCTGGAAACGTGCTCGTAGAAGTCACTCCGCTTGTCCCCTGTGTTATTTCGCGATAAGAACTCGTTGGAACACCGGTCGGACAGAGTAAGAATCCATCCTGGCAGGACGTGAGGGAACACGAGTGCTTTTTCCTCGGTCTCCATCTTCTCCAGTGGCATTCTCCACCCTTCTAAGGAGCTGCGACCTTCTTCTCCCGCAATCTCGTACTCTTTTTCGTTCTGCGTTTCTTAAGCACCGGGTATTTAGAAAGGACGCGGTCGCCGTGGAAGACAGAGCGAAAGAAAGCGGAATATCCGGCAAGTAGGCAAGAGTTGCTTGAAATTTAAATATTCGAACGGAGACGGAAGTTGGGGAGTGTTCGCAGCGAAGGAAGCGAAGCAGTAGTTTACATAAATATCAACGAAATTCGATTCGAATTTTCTTTGTTCTCGGAGAAGTTCCCGTCTCCGGGAAAATTGCGTGCTGGCACGGAAGGAGATCGCGAAGATTCTTCCACCGCGAAATTCATCGCGCGTGACTCGTTGAGGGGATGAGTCGACGAGAGGAGGGTGCACCGGGTAATTTTCTTCCTTAACGCGGAGGGAAATTTTCGCGCCGAGTGTCCGCACGATGGAACGACTATGGGGAAAACCGGACACGGAAAAAATGTGCGACGGGCGGGAAACCGAGGGGGAAAGAGGACGAAACCGCGGATTAAATCGTCGATTAACAATCTGTAACGACGGTCGATTAATCACGATCGGTGGTTTCGTTTCATCGAGCGAACGAAATTGCACGGATGCAATCGGATGCACGCGTGGAATTAATTCGCTACCGGAAGCAGGCGTCGAGATTACGTAACCAATCGACTCGGACGTTATCGAGCCGATGGAATAATTGATAGGTAATATTTTTCGCTTCGCGAATTTAAAGGGAATTTTGGATTCGGTCTGTGAAATAGAAGCAGCTATTCTCTATTCTTCCCTTCGTTGGATTATTAACAATTTCAAATTTGATCATGCTTCGCTTGATATTAATAAGAAGTTTTGCGAGGTCTGCATTGCCGATTTTATATAATTACCGATCTTCGTAATCACGATATTTTAGGAGGTATTATATCAATTCACTGGGTTGAAAATCAAATATGGTACAGCGATCATATGTACATAAGCAAGAGTGTACAAGATATGAATGGATTCTGCTGTTTAACTCATGCAAAGGTCTACATATGTAGATCATCTAACAATTTTACGTTCAATTATATATCTACCTGAATATGGATGCATCAATTTTTAATCATAAGAAGTTAACAAGTGCCCAGCCCGTTTTGCTTGCCGTTCCGTTCAGGCCCAGACTCGGCCGTCAAGTGAGCCCACGGTGGCCCAAAACTCAGAGATACTGTACTAATTATTATAACAGGAATTCCCAAACGTTAGATCCAAAAATAGCTAAGAATTTAACACCAAAAGTTAGCATCTAGTCAGATCCTAGTCTGGGCGGTCCTTGGGGACTTAACGTGTTAAATAAAGTCGATTAAACTGTTCAATGAAATACAGATCTCGTGTCATCGAACTCTAATTATGTCTTCCAAACTTCATTCCAATATTTCTAATTCTAGCAATATTAAAGCAATAAAGCATAAGATTATAAGTGTAAGAAATATATAAAGACACGTTTTCCGAAACGCCATTTTATCTCGTAGGTTCTCCCTGCATTCAACAGTTCAATTAAAGCACGAAATAAATTGTACAAATATCAAACCTATAATCTACTATGCCAATCCCTGCTCCATAAAACTTGGAAGAATTAAATTGTACGCCCAAATAAATTACAGTAGAAGAGGTCAATTACAATCTCAGCCAGCCTCCGTAACAACCACGAATACTACTAAAAAATCTCCAGCAACGAGATGCAACATTTATCTAACCAATGGGGGACTATTAAAATTAATTAACTATTAAAAACACCGCGAACCGGGCCGGCCTCTTCATCAAACGACCCTTCAGCCCGAAAGGTGCAGCTACAGCCCTCCTTGGTCACCGTTCCAAAGTCTCGAGGCGAATTCTCGTGGACGACGAAACGGCGAGGTCGACAAGCCGCAGGCCTCGTCTTGATAAAGGAGCTAAACCGGCTTAATTACCGCGTTACTCGGTTTAAACTAATTACGCGTTTGCCGGCAACCACAAATTCTCGAGGCGCAAGCTAGCGGGCCGGCATTGTGGCCGAATCCGCAGAGGGACCCTTCTTTATTATGCCGCCATAACCGCTCGTAATTCTGCACAGGGCCGTTTCCACCCATTCGTTGTTGTAGCCCACGTACTGCAACTGTTGATTCGAGTCGGTTAATCGAGCAGTCGGTTCGAGGATTCGAGCTGACGTCGGCTGAGAAAGCGTTTCTTCCATCTTGGTGAACGAGGTCGGGTGATGAAGAGACTGAGTAGCCATTAGAGGTTACCGGTTCCGTGGAAAAGAGATGTGAATTTATGGCTGGAAGAAGGGGCAGAGACATTTCGCTTGATCGATTGGGTGGTTACAAGAGAGTCGTGGAATGAGGGAGAAGATTGGAGTATCTGGCCATTTGTAGGGGTAGTGTCTTTAAGTATTATATTTGGAGAAAATTGCCGTAATTGGGACAGGGGTTGGGGAGCTGGAATAATTGGATGGATATGGAGAAGATCGCGATGAAGAGCTGGGGTTGGAAATATGTGGATCTGTGTAGTGATCTGTTACTAAACACATGGCTGCTTTTGCAATGGAATAATGTTCGAAAGACTTCATTAATTTGGCTATTATTTATTATGCTCTGAAAATTTAATTAGTACTTGACATATATTTGCCTAAAGTATGAAGAAGTAATTTTTGAAAGCTTCCAATTAATTTTCCAAAGTACTGTATATAACAAAATACCTAGGTCTATTGACAGAAGTTGGAAAATACATGCACATGTGCCTAAGTCATAAATTCAGAAAAATAACAATTTTATTGCCTTAAGAAAATTAGGATATATCAGGTATATTTATTAGGATATATCAGATAAATTAAATATTTATGTATTTGTTAGGATATATCAGATAAATTAAAAATAGAAAGAAGAGACTGTAGAGCCGAGAATAATTTTTGGAAGCTTCCAATTAATTTTCCAAAGTACTATACATAAAATATCTACATTTACTGATGGAAATTCAAAAATATATACACATGTGCCAGTAATTATAAAAGTGGCCCAAGCCATAAATTCAGAAAAATAACAATTTTTATTGACTTAGGAAAATTGGAATATATTAGATATTAAAATTAAAATTAAAATTAAAAATAGGGAGAGGCAAACAATTTATTAACGATAACTGTGTATCTCAAAAGAAAATGTGCAAAAATTGGCATCCAGTCCCTTACACCATAAAATCCGTCAAACTAAAAACATTTACTTCTCTACCATCAATCTCTAGTACCAAAATCATCCCTTATTGGGCTCACGCGTTACCTAATTCTCCGTGATACTCAATTTCGACCATGAGAATACTCTCGTTATCGAAACCCAGTACGGGAATATTCGCCGTGTAACGACGGCGTTATACGTTTGCAGTATCCTTCTTGCGGTTCTCCTTCATCCGTTATCGCGTTTTCCATCGCGTTTTCCACTGGTTCCCGTTGTCGGTGAACATTTTTCGCGGCCGCGTTAAGAGAATTCTAAACAGGTAAATTTAATGGCCGCGTGTAATATATGCAGGAAGTAATATTATAAAATTATAATTAACATGGCCGGCCGTGCGAGCACTAAACGCATTATAATAGTATTTCAGTTTACGAGACACCCTTTTCGCAGGACGTGCAACATTGTTGCGCTCGGTGCGCGCAGCCAGGCGCGCCAACCTTGCAGCCTGGTAATTTCGCGTTACGACGATGCAGTGCTTAACGATTATGAAGCTCCGTGTGTTACGGAAATTCTGGAATTTTTCCAGTCGTGTACGACGGGGAATTTTGACAAAGAACAAACCCCTCCGCCTGCTTTATCCTGCCCGCCGCGCTTTATCGACGTTATTACGTTATATAATAACGATACACCGCGAGGTTAACGGCGAAATTTATTTCTTTTAATAGAGATCCTCTATTACGACGAAATTACGAGACCGCGATACACGGAATCCTTTAATTACCATTTATTATGCGACGAAAAACAATACTGCCCGAAGTAACGACTGAGTTTACCTCTCTTTTAATAAAGCTCCTCTAATGAAAAATCTCGTAATCAGCTTTTATCCTATCGCGTAATAAAAGGTGGTGAAATCGGGACGAGTTTGTTTTGCAGAAAATTTGTCCGACAGTAATCTTTCTCTCCTTCGAACCATCGTTCTTCAGCGATGAAGATCGACAATTGCGAATTAATCGCTTAGCGTCGAAACCCCTCGAATATTCCGCTTACAATTCTATTAATCGTATCAATCGAATAAGCGTCGTTTCGTTGGGTAATTCCCTTGATAAATAATCCCTTCGATACTCCGACAATCGATTAACCATTGAGATTAATACTGCAATGTACTTTCCTATTTTAAACTTCCGCGGGCTAACATAACCTCAAAACAGATCACGATCAATACCTACGTTAAATACCCACGCAAAGAATTTATCTCGCTAAAATAAATAGAAATAAACGCTTAATAAACGATAAACACTTACCACCGAGGCTCAATGAAAAATAATTAAAATAGAAATAAAATAAAAATAATAAAATAAAATAAATAAAGATGGCGTCACAATTAGAACCGCGAAATTTGAAATGCGTAAGAGAATCGAAGCAAGATAACGAGGCGAGAAAGAGACGCGAGCATAATTAAAATTAGCGGTTTAGGGGTCCGTAACGTTAATCAAGATGGCGGATATGACGATTCTCTGGTCATTAACGAAAGTTCGTGGAAACAAGGAAGATCGATAAAGTGGCGAAAGAGAGGGACTGGAAATGTGGGTAAGCCGCGCGTTGGGAACTGGGCCCGCGGTATTTTAATACCGTCCACTTCGTGTGGTGGAAACAAAGTTATGGAAATGGAGAACGGGGAGAAAATAGCAGGGAAATGCGCTCGAGCAATTAAAGCGTTGCGCGCAGAACAGTTTCATTTAACGACGCGCGCGCGTCCCGCTTTTGTTCCAGATGTCAAGAATGTCCTGTGGTGAAGCCGACGTTCCTTTGCGGAAGCGATAATCGCACGTACAGCTCGCCATGCCGACTGGAATACCACAATTGCATCCACCACACGTCAGTTCGCATCGCCTGCAAAGGCTTCTGCCCCTGCAAAGGTGAGGATCGCGTGTATTTCCTCGCGGAAACGTTTCCCGAAGGCTTGCAACCGACGTCGGCCGATTCCATGTCGCGTGAAGAAGCCTTCTAGTTGCAAACGACTTGGAAAATTAATACGAATGAATTAAAAAGAGGAGACAGTGGTGACACTCACGCGGATCTTTTCCATTCGCGAAACACCACCAATGATGAATATTTAAAATCGAGAATATTGCAGACGAGATGAAATTTTTTAGCAAATTTTCCTTTGTTGTATTCGAACGAAGCTCTGACAAAGAGGTAACAAGATAATGAGACAGCAGAGTATCGATTATGCGAATTAATTGGTACGAAAATCTGCCCGGATAATGGGATATTCGGATAATCGGTTTGGAAGGAGAAAATTTCGAGTTATGTCAGGAATTAAATATAAATAAAAAATTTTTGAACTGTAAATTCTTTGCACTTGGAAGAGTGGGTATTTGGTAAGAAAAATTCGGGGAAAAGTAAATTAGATGTAAATTAAATGCATAATGTTAATATTCGGATAATGAAAATTCGCATAATCGACGTTCCACTATATTTCACTATGTGTCTTTCTAGTAATTCCTTTTACCTATTATAGAGTCAAAAACACAGTGGAATGAGTGCTTTATTCATTAATTTTGTAACTTTTCTCATAGAATATCTTTCGAATCTTTAATCCTGAATACTATTTTGAATGAACATAATTTCTGTTAGTAAATTTCGGTGACGAAAATATTCGAAATTAACTATGTACCTGCATCCCTCTTTTTAATTACATCGTAAAATTAATTCGCCAAGAAATGCACTTTGCAATGCAACTCCTCCTTGTTTGCACTTGAAAATGCGAGTAAAAATAAAATAAAGGATCCACATATATATAATTCCATTGATCTCCAGTGTGAAATCAAATGGAAAGACATAATTGAGTGGCACAGAGGTGAATAGAAAAGCTCAGCGACGCGGGGTTAGAGACGTCAGTGGAACTTAATATAAAAGAACGTTATGGCTGTTTCAGCCTTGAAGAGAATCGCGTGTGGCGATTTACGTGCTGCAGCACCCTCTCGGAGATCCTGCTGGAAAATATGTCCAGGTTAACGCGAAATTTTCGGCCACGCTGGAGTTTATATGGTACTTCCCTTCGAGATAAAGTAACAGTTAAATTGGATTTCCGCGAAGTCTGGAGCAGAGAAATTTTACAATTCTTTCAGCCTTGAAGGTGCTCGCGTGCCGCAATTCACCCTCGACACCCTTTCTTCGCGTGCAGCCCGGTATCCGGGTCGACTTGGCGTTGAAGCCGTTTTAAAATATCCGACAAATACCGCGAACACTTCGGATTTCATCCTCTATCAGCGATTTCATTACGCCCGGCCAACTTCTTTCCCCGATCGTTCGCCATGGGAATCGAATTAGCATAACGAAACGAACCCTCGTCCGCGATGTTGCGCAAAAGTGGATACATAAAGGATAGCGAAACGCGAAATACAGGCCAAGCAAACTCGATTTATTATCCGGAAAGCCGGTTTGATTTATCGCGGACAGCTTTTCACGGGCGAATTAATGGTTCAACGACGCTGCTTCGTGGCGGATCGAGATCCAGAGTCGATATATCGGTATCGATATCGACACCAAGGCGTTCTGTGGACGCATTCTTCCACGATCGATTTCCCGAAACAAATTTTCCCGTGTATGGAAAATCTTCGACAATTTCGGATTATTCCTCGTCTAACGATTTCAACGCTGTGCTATTTCTCTGTGTATTTTATATTTTATTTATTTGGGAGAAATTACGTTAGGGGATTCTCATTCACGATCTCATATAGCAAGAGATTCCTTTTCTCATACTGGACAAAAAAAGTACGGTATTAAAACTTTTTTAGCGGAATTTATCATTTTGACTCAGATACAGGATGTCCCACCTAGGTATCTCCTGCGATTATGATTATAGTGACACAAGAAATATTTGATATGTAATTTAAATAGTAAATACGAACAAGGCTAATGTTGCTTCAAGAAGAATTTTTGTACCATTTTTCTCGAAGTTTTTAAAATGCAACATGTAGATGATGTCAAAATATATATGACATTGTCCTGAAACCGACTCTTAATTTTGAAATTTATAATAAACCTGCAATAAAATTATTTTCTTGTATTATTATAATTGTAGGAGATATTTAGAGATATTTATATTGGACAAAAAAAGCAGCTTGATATTAAAACTTTTTGAGTTGAATTTATCACTTTGACTCACATACAGGGTGTCCTACTTAAATATCTCCTGCGATTATAGTGACACAAGAAATATTTGATACGTAATTTAAATAGTAAATACGAAGAGACTATTATGTTGCTTGAAAAAAAATTTTGGACCATCTTTCTCAAAGTTTTTAAAGTGGATCGTGTAACTGATGTCAAAATTCATATGACGTCCTGAAACTGACTCTTAATTTTGAAAATTAAAATAAACCTGCAATAAAATTATTTTCTTGTGTTATTATAATTGTAGGAGATATTTAGCAGGGTGTAAACGGGACACCCTGTACAAAACAGCTACAGTTGTACTCCAGATTGCACTCAGCTCGTGTCCCGGAAGTTCGCGAATTTTCCGGAAGAATCGCTTCGCGAATCTCGTGCCACGTACTCTAGATTTCGCGGAACTTCTTGTAACGAATTTTCGCGTTACTCGCAGACTTCGTTTGCGCGTGTAATTGATCACCGCGAAATTTTCGCGAAATTCCGTCGCTTTTGCGTTTCGCGAACGAATCGCGATACTTTTTCCCAGTCACGCTTCGCGAATGTCACGCGCGAGGAGTACGGTTAATTACCCTAACGAACCGTTCGTAATCTCGAATTCACAGCGACGTTTTCTGATTTTACACGTGAAATTAATTCGTTAGTTTATTCATAGGCGGCCGCGCATAGTCGGTTTAACAGTGGGGCTGTGTTTGCGTCTCTCCGCTGCACCCGAGGACAAACATGTCCACCATGAATATTCATAATTGCCTGTTAGAACAATAATGTCGCTGTTAAAGCGTACGAGGCCTCATGGATTCGCGATGCTGCAAGAACGAATCGAAACTCGAGGATCTTCCGATTCCTATCTTCCTGTTGCGAGCTAGCTGGATATCGTATAATTGGCTGGAATATTCGCAATTGTTTACGTTATTTCAACATCTCACGATGCTGGTGAAAATATAATTGGTCCATTCTAATATTTCTTATTGTTGAAAATATGCAGCTGCTTTTGGGAAAAATTATCCTGATTTTTGTTGAAATAGCCTCACAATTGCGTCTGCTCTTTTCATTTTTATTGTATCATATTAATTAACTCTTTAATTACGGCAGACTTTGAAACGCACCAGTCGTATCATACAGTAGGAATCCATTTGCAATGTATACCGAATACGTTGAAACTTTTTGTTAGGTGTGCATTTCTGAGCAATTATTGCATATTCAAATAATAATCGAAATACTGTATTCCACGTATTAACCCTTTCCTTCAGTCGCCGTTTGATAAAATTTCGAACATCGATATTAATTAATATGTCAAATTTAAGATAGTGTAACGGTGTGAGAGGTACTGAAATCAAATAATTCTACGTGTTAATTATTATAAATTTTTTATTTACTGCTCAAAAATATATCGTCAGTTCTATAGTAGAAAATATTTGAACTCCTATCCCTTTTTAGCCAAAAAATCGTCGAGTGCAAAGGGTTAAAACAACATTATGTATTTCTTTGTATTGTGCAGTAAATTATTACTGTATATACTTGGAATTTAACAGTCAAAGAAATTTTTGAGCGCATTTAAGAGCCCACAGTAGTCAAAGGGTTAATACCAATTGCATGTGTTATATTTGGGTATACATTACAGATTGGTTATTCTAGTGTTAATTGATCTTTTAATTTTCGTGTCATTCCGTGCTTAACACTAGATTGCCGGAGGTTGGGTATATACCTATTTTGCCCGAAATGAGTTTTTAAAAAAAAAAATAAAATTTTATTCAAAACAATTTTTACGTATATATTCATGAGTTTGTATAATATTTAATGAGTCAATTTGACTCACATTCGTCAAAATAGGTATAGCACATATGGATTTTTGGAACCAAAGAGTGGGAAGAGAAGGGAATTAGTATTTGTATACATTTTATAATTCTATGAAAAACCAACATATGTTTTAAAAATAATTATTTAAAATTTTTCTATGTATGTATATATAAACCCGTCAATCTAGTGTTAAGAATAGGAATTTTGATAGGTGAGAAAATTGTACAACCTGTTACTCTAAAGACACTTTCAAAAAGTATTTGCAAAGTTCCGGAATAATTGTACACGTGCCGATAATCGATGCTTCTTAAATATTCAAAAAGCTAGCACAGGCAGATATTCAAATCGCACGCTAAATCTCAGAGACAATTTTAATAATGGGATTCAGTTTCAGCAATCCTATCGATAGCGTATTGAATATTGAAATATTAAATAAGACCGTATGGTCTTCAATTTGATTTATTAATATTCGTGCAAGTTTGGCACGCGCGATGGAAAATTCGATGAAATTCCTGAACACGTCGGTCCGCCAACCGGAAACTCCGTAGTCCATCAAAGTCTGTGCAGGTACGCGAACAGTTTGGAGATAATCGAAAGGAAGAACTTGCATATTTCGCCGAAGTAATAGATTATCGTGATATTGTTCAAGGAAATGCGAATTTATGGCTCGGTGATATCTGCTCTGGAACCGGAAGTCGAGACGTCTGTCAGCGTCGATCTAACTGCATAACTGACTCCGTGTACTCGATACATTCTCCATTCGAATGAAGAATCCTCGTGAATTTATTGCGAGTATCGACGAAAAATTTCGGAATATTTCACAACGACCATATATGTTAAGGGATTATAAGGCAAAGGAATAGTAGTCAGTGGAAAGGCTGGAAAAACTGTATAGATCTTTATTAAACGGGCGAACGGTTAGAACTGGCTAGTTTAGGGCCATGCAGGTCACAAGATGTCTTCAGAAACTGAAAGACAAAAGACAAAACGCAGGGTAAGGGATCATCCCCATATTGCTAGGATGTAAAGTTTACTTCACTATTTAGTTTTTACTAAGATATTCTCGAATATATTCGCTTTTCTTTTTATTCTCCTTTTTTTCTTTTTCCATCCTTTTTCATCCGGAAATGAAAAACAGCATTGCCAGTTAATGGCGACGTAAATAAACGCAGGTCGACTGATAAAGCCACGGCGGACGAGGCATAAAATATTCGGAAACGGCCGTGTAACCGTCGACAATCGAGTTTTATCGCGTCGCGGTGGCCAGTGTCGTCGCGTTTGTTTAAAAATCATCGAAAAGCTCGTCTGCCTCTGTCGAATGCAAATGTTCATTTATTTACACGCGATTAATGAGCTTCCTGCTGCTCGTTCGACCATGCCTGACGTCGTTTTTTTACTTTATTACACCCACGTATCTTTCCGTAATGCTAAATCATTTGTTTCTTTTTTTTCTTTTTTTTTTGTCACATGGATAATCGGAGAATTTTGCATATTCCGTGGAAAAATAATGTATGAAACTCTGTGGATTAAAATTACCATACAGTGCGTCCAAAATATATTCGTGATACATATGCAAGAAGGGACACGAGATAAAAATGGAAGGGTATAGGACGATGATGAGGAGGAAAGGCTATCGAAACTGGAAATGTGATTTACAATCGGCCGAGTGATTTTCGAACGTAGTTTAGAGGATTTATATTCGCTGTGTCAGAGAATCAGAGAATGTTAATCGTGAATCAAATTTTCCAGCGGCTGATTTACGTGCACACAACAAGAAGATGCAGCTGCAACGACAGAAGGCGCTTTCCGGCAAGATGCAGAACCGTGACATTACGCTGACTCCACATGTCTTCAACTATGACAATCACCATTACCAATATCTCAAGTATAGCAAACGTGCCAAGGTAAGTGCTCGATGCTTTTTAATTAACTCGATGATAATTAATTAATTGTAATCGCCACAGAAAAATTATAATTCGAAGACTTACTGCCATAAAGTCGACGATATTTTCAAAACGGTAAATAATAAATCGTATGCAAATTAAGACGTAGAGTTATTTTACGTCGACATTCCACGCATCGTTGGATAATTTTAGATTTGATATATTAATTAATATCGATCTTTAGAATCTGATTAAATGGCGACTGAAAGTCGCCTCTCGATTGCAAAGGGTTAAAGAAATAAATTAATTCGTACAACTTGGAATAGCTGATGTAAATCGAGTATAAAATTCCCTTATAGCTAAAATATTTCGCCGTTGAGGTAACTCAACTTTGAGTTATGCTTCAAAATATATTGACGAATAAAGAGACCTAAATCAGAAAATACTCTTTTTCCAAAAATTGACCATCCTGATCTTTAGCCATGAAAAGGTATAATTCTACATCCGCAATCTCGATTCAACTCTACGAAATAGCGTGTTAGAATACTATTAATATATACAAAACTGAGGAGGTAAGGTTCCAAAAACTTTTCGGTAATCAACAACAACGAGCAAAGTGTCTTAACACCCTCGATAGCTCCAACTAACTAAAGTACCATTCATTAAATAGTAAATACAGATTAGCCAAAACTTGCTAAAATATTTCGCACAGTTTCTGTCTTCGTTGAGATAACTCAACTTTGAGTTATGCTTCGAAATATATTGACGAACAAAGAGACCTAAATCAAAAAATACTCTTCCAAAAACTAGCCATCCTGATCTGCAGCCACAAAATGTATCACGCATAATTCTACATCCGCAATCTCGATTCAACTCTACGAAATAACGCGTTAGAATACTATTAAAATATTAGGTGAAGTAAAAAGAACTCCATTATTTTTGCATGAAATTGAATGCAAAAATTTCTTTTTATAAATACAAATACTGAAATATTCAGGTGATGACCAACATCACTTCGTCTTTCATTATATTAGGTGTAGTAAAAATAATGGATTTCTTTTTGCTTCACCTAATATATAAAACTGAGGGGATAAAGTTGCAAAAGCTTTTCGGTAACCAACAACAACGAGCAAAGTATCTTAACACCCTCGATAGTCCCACCAACTAAAGTACCATTCATTAAATAATAAACGCAAATCAGCCAAAACTTCCATCATCCCCTAACTCCTGACAAACCTAACCCACATCGCAGCCTCTCTCGTCAACGAATAATCGATCCTTTGATGAAAGTTCCGAGCACCATTGCGTAGCGGAAACATATTTTAATTACGACGCTCGCGAAGCACGGATCTCTCGGATGGCGAGATCGACCGAGATCGACGTTTTACCCGGTTGTAATAACGCGATAATGCTCACGCTTACGCGATAACCCGATAAACAGGCTATCGTTTCGGCCGGTTGTCGGCCAACGTGGCCGGGGTATTAGTCAATTAAACGGAAATTATGACGCATAATCGCGGACGGGAGAGGACGACAGGCCTGCCGAAGGATAAGCCAACCGGTGGTTCGCGGCGTAAACCGGAAGCTGTGGGGTGGCTTGCCGGTATGGATAAAACCGCGAGAACAGGAAACAGGAGTGCGCGGTGGCAGTCAGCAATTTGGAATTCTGCTGAATCGCGTCGCATGGGACGAGCGTTTCGCGCGGAATCACCAGGACGATCGAGATTTCAAGGGTCGTTTGCGAGGGATCCTGCGTCTCGCCGCGAGACACAGCGTTTCCTTCCGTTTGTATTCTTTTTCCGACGATGCTCCTTCGCTGGACTATGCGAGTGCTTCGGCAGAGTACAACGAGGGAGGGAAATATTTCTCGTTCTTTTATTCTCCATCCGTTTTGTCCTTTTGCGGGTTACTGGTGGGTAGGTGGGGAGCAGAGGGTGTTGGAAATAGCGTAATTGTTTCTCCAGCGAATTAGGTTGAATGATAAATGGTAGATCTTTCGGTTGTTGAAATTTTCCAGATGCTCCGAGAGTTTCCCTTGATTTTCAAAATCTACAACTGTGTGCTTAATTGTTTTTAAGCTACAAGTATGCTCGAGGAAGATGGAGTATGTGCAACTATGCTGTGAAATTGAAAATTGGATACGGAAAAATTTATATTTGTCGAATTTAAAATTCGATGGATTAATAAACAAGGCAGTATTTGGAATTAAAAATGTATTTATATTAAATGATCGAATATTATTATTTTAAAATGCGTTGAAATTATCAATTGCTTTTTGTAAATGTGGAGAATGTTAATTAGGAATACAGAAAACAGAAGTAAAAAAATTATTGTGATATTGTGAGCATAATGTAGTAATATCGTGCGTGTTGCAGTAACGTGTAAAATAAACGAATAATATGCATAGGAAAAATACATTTGGAATATTTCTCCAAAAGCACACCTTTGCATCGAGTCACGAAGGTTTCAAACCTTCCAAAAATTACGCGTTCTAATAATTCCTTTCCTCGATTTCTCCAATCCCAACTCCACCACCCTCCTAAGAAAAACTAGTATCAAAACGATGAATATTGAGAATATAATATAATTATTTTCTTAATAAAATAAAAAACGAAGTAAAAGCGTTGAAAAATTTGGTATTCGCACACAGTTGTTGTTCTTTAATTAACCACCTGGGAAAAATAAATACAAAAACGACGTACAAATACAATTATAAAAATGTTGCAACGCATGTTGCAGTAATACGTAGTAAACGAGTAATACGCGTTATAAAAACAACCCCAGAATATTTTCCAAAAATATTTATCATACACCGAGCCTTGATGGTCTCAACCACTAAACAGAAATTAACATAAAATTCATTCGAATATTTTTCCCCGCTATTTCTCTAATTAACCCTCTAATCGGTGAACGCCTATTTCCACGGTTCCTTTCTCTGATTGGTCAGAAACGGTATCCGAAATAATGGTCGGCCAGCCACCCCGTTGCGTCCTGGCCGGGTTGAAATATTCGCGGCGTCGTTTTGATTTACAATCGTTAATTCAATCGTCACATAAACAGTTATGGTTTCGTTTATTCGTGGACCGTGCGTAGAGGAAAATGCCGCGGCCGCGACCTGAATATTTCAACGGGGACACGGGGCTTTTAAACGGCCGCCATTACTATTCGTATTAGGGGCTATGAATTATTTAAGTTGCGAATCACAGATTCGCGAGATGAACAGCATACTGTCAGGCTAAATTGCAAAATAAATCTGGACCGAGGGGGTTAAATCGCTTTCCATTTAACCATTCGCCATCCGCCCCTCCTGCTCCTTGGCCCCCTCCTACGTCTACACCCTGAATCATACTCGTTACCGTATTTCATCCGACGAAACGGTAGAAACTGCACGCGGCATAAGATGTCGCGACATTTCTCTATTGCCTATTAACGTGGATCATGCGTTGCAGACAGACATTTCGAGAGCATAAGCGAGCGTTCAGAAAACGATTTTCGCGAGACGTAGTGCCGTTGTGCCGATTTTTTTTATAATCGATAGATCGACCACGAATCGCATTTATTATTATATTTTGCTTGTCTATGAATATCGAATGTCTACGTAATTTAACTGGAACTTCGAGTGACGATTTTTTAAATAAATGCTATCACAATATCGATTCTTGGTATCCACCATCAGTCGATCACGTGTTCATTTATTTATATAATGTATTTTGTTTTTTAATGCATACCAATTGTGTACAACATTTTAACGAGAACGTCAAATGAAAATTTTTAATTTTGGAAAAAAATATCGCCATAACCAATTTTTTATATTTCTCATATGTATGTATATTGCATGGTGTTTTCTTTTTTTTTTTATGGATACCGTTTGTGTACGTAACTTCGCGAATATTTCAGATAACAATTCGTGAAAAAAAAATATTTTGATAACGATTTTTAATATCCGCGAATATTATATCGCACGAATACAGAGAATCGTTAAATCGTCGCGTAAAAGGGCTTTAAGGAAAGAGCTTAAATCAACGCGAAGGAAGTCAATCATCGCATAAAGAGGATGAAATAATGGTTCTCCATCTATAACAGGATCGCAATTTTTATCCTAAAAAATTTCTGAAAAGATATTAGGTGTGAATTATTTTTAGAATAAAAGGAAAGATTATTTTTCATCTGAAGCGAAATTTTGGATAAGCGTGTTAGAAAGTTGAAGGCACCGTAAAGACAAACAACGAGTGAAACTTGTCGTTCCAAATTAACAGAGTAACTGTTAGCTAGGTCGGGAATGTTTTGGCACGCCTTGTTAAGCCGGAAGTAGGATAACGATGACGAATCTAGGTTAAAATAATAGCGAGGAGTTAAATTTTGTGTTATAGAGTCTTTAATCCAGGGATTTTGGATCCTAGTCTCGTAAATTCCAGAGTGCTAATCCTTGGGACGCTAAATTTCAGGATCCCAAGATATATAATCTTAAATCCCCGCTACCTAAATTCTGAGGACCTACATTCTAGAGTCCCGGGTCTGTGGAACCGAAAACTTACCGCTTCGCATCCCACAATTTTTCCTTTTGAAATCGTGAAGCAGACATTCCCTATCCTGCCACCGTTAACCGAAAAATTTCCATTCCCAAAATTTACACAAAAATTCTCCGTGTAAAAGGATCTAGAAGGAAGCCAAATTTACATTGAATTATTCCAAAATTACGAAATTTAATCGCAAAAATTTCAATCCTGATATCTCGAATCTTCAACCCGTTAAAAATAATTAACCTTTAACAAAAATATTGAAATGGTAATTCGTAGTTACCATAGATTCGATAGTTTTGTGCGAATATTATTTTATGAAAATAATTTAAACGATACCTGTTAATTCCTGGATTTTTGATATGTCGGATATTTTTCTACGTTTTACGTCAAGCTTCTGTTTTATTTTATTTTCTATCGAATCGGTAGCTATATACTATGCTATAGAATACCGGATCAACTCGCGTCAGGCTATACATGGTGTCCTTTTTATCTCGAGTGCACGTAATACCTGTTTTACCTGTTGTGTTATGGAAACTTTGGTACAAACTGTGGATTTTAAGTTTCCCCATGAAAAAACATTAATGCCGGAAGATCTGGCGATCATGCTAGTCGACGAATCCTCTTTCCGCGATAAAGTAGGCACGTATTTATACTTGGAACACATTCATTTTTGTTTCGCTTCGTTCTCATTGTAAAAACATGATTTTTACTATTAAAAATTACCCAAACGTCACGATATTACACATAGATGAATTATTTTCATTAGCAACTACGATATTACTTTAACAAAATATCCAATACCGTATGAAAAATTGTTAACAACCTTGAAATTTCAACTCGGATAACCATGAAGAAAAATATTGTCCTATCGTTATATTCACCCCATAGAACTGTACAACTTTTCTCTTACACGTCTTTTTATATCATCGAAAATAATAGAGATACTACGTGTCCTCGAGATAAAAAAAGACACCCTATATATATGCCGGATTGATTGCAAGAAATAATTAATACTGAAAAATTTCTTACACGAAAACCTGTTTTTATTTCTTAAATAAGAATTCCAAGATTGTTCAGCTGTTTTCCCGACAAATATCGACTTTGAGTGGCCCTGTAGGAACCACCCCCTGCATCGCTCGAACTAAATGCGATAGCGTTTCGTTAACGGCGTTCGAGCCGAGTCTTCGTCCCTGACACGACGACTTACACACCAGGGGATACCTGTACTTTGCAGGCTTTCTATAGCGGCGACCTTGTAATTTAGGGTTGAAGGTAGGCACGGGAGCCGCTCGATAAAACACCAGCAGTGATAGAAGTCTCGCGAACGTAGGGGTTGCAGAGAAATCGACCTGGCCACCCCTTGATTTACGCCACCCAGTCGATTCTGCTTACTTCTTTTTCCCTTCCGTCCTTTCTCTCCTCTGCCTTACACGGCTCCTCTTCCTTTTTATATCCCTCACTTCCGCGCGAAATTTATGTACCGATTATCTTTACGATTTTCATTGTCACACGGGTTCGATGGATGTCCCAGATCTAAATCAGACGGATCCATTTATCCCGACGTCTGTTCCCAGATTCCTCTTCTCTTTTCTCCTGTCAGATCTTCCCTATGATGGGCTGTTATTACCGGACATTAACCCCTTCAGCGTTTGGGTCGTCTTGTTCTACACGGTAAGATAAAACCTAATTCAAATCTAACCTAATAATTCACAGAAATGATTTGGTAAAAGCTCGAGGTTCAAGCGTTTAGGTGTCTCTGTCGGACGTTTACCACCTGACTATGAAGAATTTATCGATGAGATTCAATTCTCCGAATTTTAGGACCACATGTCAGTCGTGTATTTATTCAATTAAAATGATCAATTCCTCTTATTAAATTTTTAAGAATTGTAGCTTCAGGACACTCTTAATTAATGTCTAATTTTTAATATTTAAAATCGGTGTTTAATTTTTATTTCGTTGAGATGGTCGACAAGGTCTAGAATTTACCAATTTTCCAATTTTTAGGACGGCATATCAATCGTGTATTTATTCAATTTAAATGATCAATTCTCCCTATTAAAATTTTAAGAATTGTAGCTTCATGACACTCTTAATTAATGTTTAATTTTTATTATTTAAAATCGGTGTTTAATTTTTATTTCGTCGAGGTGATCGGCTGATATATATTTCACTGCTCATCATCATCCCCGGGTCGTTTCAATTTCCGGTCTCAGGAATAAAATGCAAGAATCGGTAGTAAATCGATGGAAAATTTAGTCACGAGTTCGTCTGCCACCCTTGCAACTATAATTCGAATACTGACTGTCGAGTATCATCGTGGCAATTACCGAAACGCCTGTCACGACCCCCGCGCAAGTTTGGAAACCCGCCATTCCATTTACTCGATTCAAACTCGGGGTTTCTTTTGGCGCTTGCAGCCATTGCTACCGGACTCGAGCCAACCCTCCGTTTCAACCCCGTCCAAACGTTTGTCACTCGTCACACTCTCCTCGAAAGAAGACGATTTCAATCCCGGAGCGACACAATAACTGCATTTCCCCTCTTTTCGTCCCGTGAACTTGATACGCGGACCCTTTGTTAACCCGGCAAAAACAAACTGAACGTATCCAGCAGCCCTCCGTGATCCCGCTGCCGCTCGTGTTTACCCCATTTCCGCCCTTCCGTCCGTATAAATAGACGGGACGCGAGCAGAGAGCCAGCCGAGTCTTTCGTAGTCGAGGATCTGCATGTCACGCGGAACGGCTCGTAATTTCCTGAGGACGTTATCGTCGCGTCAGGGATCGTTTCGGCTCGATATCGCCGAATTTATTAATCCCTTTCGACGAAAGAGAGTCGACAGTTCATGGAGGGAATGGCATTTTTACGCGTTCCGTCAAAGAGGAGTCAGGGAAAATTGGAAAGGGTGTGTACGTGTGTACGTGCCTTTGTCATTGCGAAGGGAAGGGTCTTTATGAATTTATTCGAGGATAATTGTCGGATCATAGATGTACGTGTTTTTATTGCAGCGAAGAACGGATATTTCTAAGGATTTATTTAAGAATTTACGTTGGAGCAGATTAAATTATCTAGATCATTATAAAATTGTATATATTATTACCGATTACTTTCTGGAATAATTGTTATTGGTTATTGGAGATGATTATTATTGCGAGAAAATATAGGGAGTTGAGTTTCGAGTAGAACAGCTCGGCCGTTGGTCAGACGTGTTTAAGTAGAATAGGTCGGCGTGTAATTGCAATAGTACTGGTCAGCCAGTATAGGTCGGTCATTGATCATGCTTGAAATTAAGCAATATGATTCAACTATTAGTCAGAGAGAAATTAAGCAATAAAAACGACGTTTTTAAGTAGAACAGATCCGTCTGTGGTCAGGTGCGATTAAGTATTAAGTTGCTTAATAAATCCATTCACATTTTCCCATTAGAAAATTCGATACTGACCAAATCAATTACATATTCGTTCCTTTATTATACAAACTTTTCCTTTTGTTTTTTTTGTAACTCGCATATTCTCCGTTTTTTCCTATTTTATTTAAAAATTCAAAAGTAAATTCACTTCGTCTACATTTTTCAAAGGTTTTTCTCGACGAAAATTTCTTAATAATCCATTAATTGAATCAACGACTCATTGTCATTAGAGATCTTCGTGGTGCGTTACTGCGACGGAAAATCACATTGTTTCGAGACACTAGCTATGGTCCCTTCTCGTCTATCGGTGCTTTTGATGTGTCCAATTGTGAACAGTATCACTGTTAATGGTCTGATCGCGTGGTAAAGTTCGTAACGAAGGTTGTCGAAGTTGCGCGTTCGGAGATCCGAAATTACGACGGTTCGATCGAAACCCCGCGTAGAGCAGAACGTTTTGGAAGAACAGAGGGTAAGTGGACTTACACGGTGACTATGAGCTTCGTGTCAGCTCGTAGAACCGAGACTCACCCTTCAGGACTCCGTTGACAAGGGAGCCACCCTCGAACGTCGTCGTTCGCGATTCAACACAGGAACATCGTCGATAAATCGCAGTCTTCTGGCTGCGCGCGTGCTACGCGATGAATAAAATCACTTACAAGGCACGACGGTAGTCGCAGCTAAAGGAGAACTACCCCTTCCGACCTTTAACCAAGTTTTAACGATGTAGTTGTGAAAAAGAGTATATTATCCGACTTCCTCCTCGCCTTCCTCAAGAATTACAACAAAGGAGATAGATGCTCTTGGAGCTGTCAACGACATTCGTTTCTCTGCTTCACGTCTCACGATAAATCTCTAATATCCTGTCCCTGAAACCTTCGACTTTGCGATATTTATATCCAGTGCTTTAATCTCGGTCGTTTTAATACACGCTTTTGCAGTTGGATTAAGGACGAAGACGTGAAAAATAGACACTCTTTTGATTTACCACTTTGATACAGATTTGAGATGCAGATGTTATTGCCGTATAATTAATAGTTTATAATTATCAGATACCACGATTATGTGCTAAATCCTCCTGAATCAATGTTATATATTAAAATATTGCAATATTGTATCGTGCAAAAGAAACTATCGTGTAAAACTTGATACACGAATATGATAACTGGAGAAAAAAGAATTTTAAACACCCTTGCAGGATACACATGATTTTCGTGGCATAATTTTAAAACTACTGAAATCTGCATGGTATAATTAGGAAATCGATAATCTAAAACTTGAAATTATTTAAGAGACGAAAATGTTGGACGAAAAATTAGGGTAGGTTAATTCGCATTTCGGAGTTAATTCAAAATTTGTTAAATTTCGAGGTTTATTAAATTTCGAATTAACTCCAAAATGCGAACCAAACCCACTCTAAATTTTCGTCCAACATTTTCGTCCCTTAACAAAATTCATAGCTGGTATGGTACACAATTTTTGTATTTTATTGAACATCGGATGATTTTAAATTTTATGTTGTCCATTTCCTAATTATATCATGTAGATTTCACAAATTTAAAAAATTTCGAACTCCGAAATGCGAACCAAACCCACTCTAAATTTTCCATTCTAAACCTTCCTGAAACCAAAACTCTAAGAATCTCAAACACACCTCGCACGCGACTGCTTCCCCAAAGAAATAAAAAGAAAACAGGAAAGAAAAAGAATCTTACCCTGAACGATGATCTTCGCGACGCGAGTGGAGAGCACCCAGCCATCCCGACGTCGCGACGTTCGATTTTTCCACGCTCGAGGACCGCCTGAGATATTCAGTTTCAGTTCCTTCTTCCCGTATATAATACCGGAAACAGAAAGAAGCGCGCGGGCGAAGGCAGGCGAAATAAATAACGGAGTGGAAAGGCGGCGCGGGGGTTGCGAGCAGGATATCAATAAATAAAAGTTAGGAAGCAGAGAGTGTAACGCGGCGCGGGGGTTGCTTGCGTATGCGGCGAGCCGTCTGAAATTCCCTGGCACGGAAACTACCGCCCCACGCCCGGAATCGGAAATTAGCGTGTTGTGCCGGTAAATCATAACTTTCTTTGGGAATAGTTTACGCCCCTGGCCGCCCAGCGACGTCTCGAGTTCGAACGGGCCTCGATAAACGTCGAGTTTATACGAGAAGCGGCCGCCAATTATTTCTCGCCGGGGAAAGAACCAGCGGAAATTGAATGTTTAACGTCATTTTTTCTTTCCATTCTCTGCCACGTTTTAAACGTGAAATTTATGGGTGTTACGTGGGTCCCCCGAAGAGATACGGGGGTTCTATCGATGGGGAGTGCCGTGGCTGCTTAATCGCGCTCTTGTACTACTGAATTACGAAAGCAGCGCGCCAATTGCAATTAATTAATTATTAATTAATTATTTATCAAGTAATAAAAATATAGTCGAATCTAAATCTCCCTTTTCCTAATTAAATCGTAGTGTAAGGGTTGAACATCCCCATTTTCCTCATTTTTACCCTACAGCATTTTGTACCTAAAAAATCACCATAATCTTCGATAAATTCGTATTATCCTATTTAATTGAATATAATAATATAATTCGAAACAAGATAAAATCTTTCTCCTATTCATAAATGATGAGAATGGACCACACATTCGTCTTACAGAAGCCACATTATTCAATTAAAGAAGTTTCGATCGTCAAAAAATAATTGAATATTGGAGAATGGTGTGTAAAGCTACATGGACTCGTAATTACACGTCAACGTTGCTGTTTATTCCCGTGCAGTTCATAGAGAATTTCGACGTGACAATTAAATCGGTAATTGGAAAAGAAATAAAGGTAGCGTAACGAGTGACGAGGCGAAATAACAAATTAAAATGGGTAACTGTTATTCGTTCAATTCCAAAGGAGGAAATGAAACTGCAGAGAGGAGCCAGTGACAAAGTAAACTGCGAGGTGTTCGCGGTCCAAGATGTCTGCGGCACTTCCGGTGAATGCAGCGACCTGTAGTCAGCTTAATTAAATCAACGCTTTAACAGAGCTGACAAACATCCTCACGACCTTCTAGACACTTCATTCCCATCTTCCAACGGGTTATTTTTATTCCCACTTCTCTCTTTCTCTCTCTCTCTCTCTCTCTCCGTTTCTCGTCGCTCCTCGTCCTCTTCCTCTTCATCTTCCTGGAAGATTCTTGAGGGACCCGGTGGATAACGGAAACCTTCGTCACCGGGGACACTTCGCTTTTATGATTTTCATTCCGACGCGGACTTTAACGGCGAACATTTGTTCAGACGTCGCGCGATGCCTCTTGCTGCAGAGGAAACGATAATAACAGAATCTGGATGGCTCACTTCTTCCTACGAGCTTCCCTACGTTGTCCACCATTTTTTCCCACCAACGAATTCCCGTTCGTTCCGTTCCATCTATCAGCTGTAACTCGAATTCCAGCTTCTCAAATGCTCCGCTCTTTTATGTCACTGCGATGATTTATGGATAGTTATCCACCATAGAGGTTGGCGAAACAGGTAAATAGATGGGGTATTGATCCTTTGGTAAGGTAGGTTCGAAATGGACGTAGTTAATAGTATCGGCAATAGATTTTAATATATTATTTATTAAGGATTCGTATTTGGGTGGATTGATTTAATATCGTTGGCTTCTTAATAGAATAAAATAAGCTCATAAATAGAATGACAGCAGCTGGCTATGAAACACGCTCTTCTGATCTTTCTCAACACATTGTTGACCAGCCATTTTATTATTAATCCTTTCCATCACCTTTGTTCTAAGTCCAAACACTCCCGACATTCCTTCAAGACCCTACTCATTCCAATTCTACATTTATTCTTCGTGGATGAATTTGTATTACAGTGATGAGAGAAAGTTTCGAGCAAAAAACTGTTTTCGTTTAATCTATCATAAAAACAGCCAATTTAGGGTGAAATTGTGAAAATTCTGGCTTTGCCCTTTATACTCGCCTCACGAGTGTATTTTACGATTATTCCTCGCGAGGTTAGAGCTGTTTCAAAATGAACGCGGTATAGAAGATACACAGTGTTTTCTTACAGTCTCAGATTTGTAGCTAAAAGAGCTGAGCCATTAGTGTATTGGAATTTTGTATCGGGAAGGGCATAAGAGTAAATCTGTGTGACACATGGGATTATGTCGAACGCGTTGGGAATAAAGCTAGCGAACCTGTTGACTATAGTTTTCCAAACACAAATGACATAATTCCACTCTCTCTTCTCATACCCAAATTCTATTATATCTCTGGACTTTCTGTATCCATTATCTCTCAAAAATTTGTCAAATATAGTAGAATTTATCAGCACCTAATCGCATTCGGCTGTACCCGAGATTTCCCCGAATCTGCCGTCGCTTGGAAAAATTTCCATTCAAATCCCTGATCACCTGCACGATCATCCACGTTCAACGGCACGAAGCATCCCGTCATCGGGGACGGAGAAAGGGACTCGCAAAGCGGACGGTATAGCGCGCAAAGAAGAGAGAAAAAGGAAGAAACGAGGAGAGAGAGAGAGAGAGCTAGAATGGCTACTAAGGAGATGAAAACTAGACGAATTAGGAAGGGACAATGCGACAGGTTTTCAATTTAAAAAGGTTTTTCGAGCGACGGAAAGCTTTTGTCGAATAATTCCGTCCCTCCCTTCTATTCTGCCCGGCTTCACGGGCTCTTGTCATTTGAATAGATTAGTCGATTCAATGAACATTTCATCGCGCGTTTTGCCTCGCCGTCCTGTGTCTTCCATTCTCGATTTTCAATGGCTTTCGCTTTTGTCTTAGTTACCGGATTCCTCGTCCTTTATCCAGCCACCCGGCCGCGCCACCCACCGCCCACCGCCCGTCTCACGGTGGTTGTATTGTCTTTTAAAAAGCGGTGGCCGAACTTCATTTCGCGCTCACTGGGAAAACGTCGAGAGGGTGGAAAAAGGTGTGTCTCGTTAAAAGTTCTGTTTCGCCCTCACAATAAGCCCGGATTTTCGTGGGCGCGCGACGTAAAACTTTCTTTTTTCTCCATCCCCCTCTCTCTCTTTCTCTCTCGCTTGTTCGCCCATTCCCTCGTCTTCTCTGTCTTCCTCTATCGCGCTGCGTCTGTCCCACTCTTCTGCAGATACTTTCGCCTGGAAATTTAATTTCAACCGATCGATCCTGTCTCCGACGGGATACGGGACGGGGAACAGGGGTCGAAACTTTCCACTTGCCCTTCCGAACACGGCGAACAAATTTCAGTCGAGTGACGTCGGCCTGGCTGACGTTGCGCAAACAACCGCCTCGGTTCCCATAGGCTTATTATTATCTATGGCGGCGGCCACGACGATTTTCGGATCGGCACGAATCAGACGCCGGAGAGGGTTCGCTTCTCGTTTGCTTCGCCGTTCGGAGCGTGTAACGAGATACGGGGAGGGGTGATTCGGTGTCAATGCCGTGTTTATTATACACGGATACCACTGAACAGCGCGACAGAGTCCTAAGTCCTTACAGAGTAATTCGAGGAGTATGTACAGCGACCAGGGTCGTGTTCTCGTGATACAAATCGGATGATAGCTCTTAAAATTTCGAATAATTCGCTGCCTGGTAATTATTCATAGATGTCGTAAATCCTATTCGGTGTTATATTTTTCTTTTGTTATTGCACCAATTGTGCAATGATAAATTTATCCGAGTCGAGGAGGACGTTACTTCCTCAAAAATGGAGCGAGAATTATTCGTGCCAGAATTTATGGGATTTATTCGTCCTGCTCTATGGAGGTCTGATGGGGAAAAAAGGAGGGAGGATTAAGAGCTGCAGGGGGTGGATAAAGGCGGTCGAAGTTGGCCCCGTGTCTCAGTAATCAACGTCTGGCTGAGATCTGGAAATCGATCGGCCGCGGGGTTCCTCTCCGGGGATCTTAATTAATTTCCACAATCTCTCTGCTTTTTGTTCCACGACGTGCTGATCTCGACACTTTGCGATCTTCAAAGATCCCTCTCTGAGGCTCTGGGATGCGATTTCGCTGGTTTGATCGAGTTTGACCGAGTTTAATCGGGTTTGACCAGGTTTCAGTCGTGTCTGGCCCATGCTCGACTAGGTTTGAGGGATGTTTCGCTTTTGTTTGACCAAGTTTGACCGATGTCAATCTTGTAAAGCGTATCACTGATGTTTGATCTGTGCTTGACCACGTATGACAAGGTTTGACTAATGCCTGGCCGAATTTGAACGATATTCCTGATACTTTAAAATCTTCGGCGATTCGAGAACTCGATGGTTTTCATTTCGATGAAAAATATCCGTCGGAAAATTTGATACTCTATTTAATATTCAATTTTTAAAAATATGCGAAATTAAATTTGCAAAAGGGAAATCTGTCGTGGTCACTGTAGTTCCGATGAAAACTAAAGTAGGCTACATCGAAATCTTGAATTTAAAGCTCCCTCGCACTTTTTCCGACCCCGCTTTAACTATTTTATCGCGAAAGCCAATTTTTTAAATACTCCATTCTATAACCTGTTTTTATCCACTTTCTTCTTTTTTAGGATTTAGGGAAAAAAGGACGTTCCTGATACGGTACGATTCGCTGGTCCCTTTGACGCGTCGTATTCGAAATTTCCTTTTTCCACGGTAATCCTATCTTTTAACTCTCTCCTTCGGCGAAGAGCGATTTTTCACGTGGAACGACAGGTTTTAATCTTTCCCGCGTCTCCTTTATTTTTTCTATACACACCTTTTCCCTCGTTTCCCATTATTTTTTATCTCTTTTCGCGACAATACATTTAAAGTATATTCCGGTATCTGGAAAAGGTGACAGGGACATTGAAACGTGTCCCGGCTCTCTGTATATATAAAAACACCTCTTCCCCACTTCTGTGTCCCAAAAAACAGAAACGATAAAAGATTCAAGCTCCATTCCGGCAAGATTCTCCTATTGGTCGGTGGCGTTTCTTTCTCGGCGGAGAGAGAGGAGCGGGAAAAGGAGGAAGAAAAACAATAAGTCGCGCGGGAAGATTGAAGATAAACAACCGAAGGAAAATGTACAGGGAGAGAGAGAGAGACGCTGGTGAATAAAGGAAGGCTGGGAGAGGGAGAGAGATGGACGCATTCGCGAGCAGGGTTGAAAGAGCGAGAGGAAGAGTTTAATTCGAGAAGCTGTTCGGAGGAAAATTAATCCTGGAAGCCTTCTTAAATTATTCCTCACCACGCCGGTAATTAATACTTATCCCGTCTCCGTTTCTTTATCACGTCGGATTCACCAACCCATCCCCAGCCCCCCTGGGAAAAAACGAACGAAAGAAACGGGATAATTCAGCCCCGGTATTGACTTTCCCTCGAAATTAAAGGCACGGATAAACTAGTTCCTAATAAGTCTGGTTGAATCACCGGGGGCTTCTGTGAGTCATATTAAGTCATTGTTATCATCCACCTTCATGATCCACATACTACTTCGTGAAAAATTATTCGCGATATTTAATTCTTGGTCTCACGACTTTTCACGGGTAAAATACAAAATATGGCGTAATAAAAACAAAAATAAAAATAAAATATATTAACACATTGCGTAAGGGTGACGAGGTATCTCGTCTTTAGTAAGTCGAACGTTGTTTCTTCGACTGAATCGATGATTTAAGGAATTAAAAATAGATTTTAATTCTCAAGATTATTCTTATTCCAATACCTTATGTGAATATAATACCAAATGCGAATTAAAAATGTGCATACATGCACATGTTTCGAATAAAGTGTTTCTGGATCGCCCAATTAAGTACGGACCCTAGAAACGCGTTGCGGACCCAGAGTGCTGTACGCAATTAATTTTGCCACTAGCAACCTAGTATTCGATCCCAGAAGTTACTACGAAAATTACATAGTGGATATCACGGATCAGAGAAACAGTTAAAATTTGTTGAACAGCGTAATTGATTACGCCCGTTACGTTATAAGACACATTAACCTATGGCGTCGCAGTATCAGCTACATAGGAATATTAATTAATAACGATGCCAGGCGATTAATTAAACATCGAGTATAGACGTACGCATTGGAATCCTGCCGAATCTCGAGGACCAATGGAAATTCGACGCGGATTATGAAATACAAAACGAAAAGGATCAGTCTGATCGATTATTGGCCATAAGCCGGATTCGCTGGACGTGTTGGCGGAAGATCGAGGGAAATTATCGAGCGATCACGGTCCATCGTCGAGGCCGTAACCAATTATCGGGCTAATTTTACACGGACGATACCGGATTATTAAATGCGGATCCCTGTATAATTTTGCTTAATCACGCGTGCCGGATCCGCGAGCCCGGGCAAATTGAAATATCGCTCGAAAGACACGATTGCCAGGCGATAATTGAAGCGCAGCTTCCGATACGCTTCACGATCGATTATCCAAGGTGGAAACTCGACGAACGATCATCCGTTTCGTTTACGAGTTTCTGACAGCCTGCTGTCCATCGCCGGCGAAATTGAACCGAGTGGAAGATGCTCGAATTGCAGAAGAAAGCAATCGAGAAGCAATCGAGACGCGAGAATTCCGCGAGAAGAGATTAAAGACGAGGGAGGTTTCAATTTGCGCGAACGCAACGGTTATGGTTGATCCTTCAATTAGCCGTGGAAAACTCATATTTATCGCGGAACGTGTTATCCGCAAACCCCAAGACGACCGGGCAGGAATCTAGAATTTCCTTTCGAGGGATGATAACCCCACGTTACCGTGGAAACACTGAATCAATAGCGGGACTAGTTTATTAACACGCTGAGGGCTAAAATAACAGATCTGACGGGCGTCTGCTGTTCGCCTAATAGTTTCGAGCTTAATCAGAGGAAGCAGCTCGGCTACCATTGGAAACTGGTGAACTTACGAATCTCGAATTTTCTTTCCATGTACCCTCGTGTCTAATTGGTTCCAGAGCAGCGGATGTAAGACGAGCCATTAATTGCACGTGTACATTGAGTATGCAAAATACTGTCACGCGATATTACAAGAAAAGTCGCGTGCATGTTGGAGTATATTGAATTGTACTTTAGCAATTTTCTCGTGGACGGAAAACCTTTTTGGGAGGGTCAGAGAGACCCCTAGGTTGCTATTAGATATGACGTAGGTCAAGATACAACTGTCTGAGCTTCCTTTATTACAAGTATACAAAATATACAAAATTAAGAAGGATTTATTTAACGAGAAACCCTCTGGGACTAAAGTATAAGTAGTACTAGTCAATCAAATCTACGCCACTCGAGGACGGAATTAAAAAATTCTACGAACGCGTTAAATATATACCAAGTATTAGTATTACAATAATTAACCCTTTGTACTCGAGCAGTGATTTTCAATCTCCATCCTCTTTAATACAAAATTAGGAACAATTTATTTAACAAGAAACCCTCTGAGACTAAAGTATAAATAGTACTAGTCAATCAAATCCACGACACTCGTGGTTGGAATTAAAAAATTCTACGAACGCGTTAAATATATACCAAGTATTAGTATTACAATAATTAACCCTTTGTACTCGAGCAGTGATTCTCAATCACCGTTTATTCTAATACAAAATTAGGAACAATTTATTTAACAAGAAACCCTCTGAGACTAAAGTATAAGTAGTTCTAGTCAATCAAATCCGTGTCACTCGTGGTTGGAATTAAAAAATTCTACGAACGCGTTAATTATATACCAAGTATTAGTATTATAGTAATTAACCCTTTGCACTGGAGCAGTGATTCTCAATCACCGTTTATTCTAATACAAAATTAGGAACAATTTATTTAACAAGAAACCCTCTGAGACTAAAGTATAAGTAGTACTAGTCAATCAAATCCATGACACTAGAGGTCGAAATTAAACAATTCTACGAACGTGTTAAATATATACCAAGTATTAGTATTATAATAATTAACCCTTTGCACTCGAGCAGTGATTCTCAATCACCGTTCGTTCTAATATCTAGAAGTTTAGGTAACGAATATGAAGCAATAATTACATCAGAAATATCGAAATGAAATACACGTGATGAAGTAGCATCACCGAGCTTAGAAAAACATAAGAAAAGCTTCGAATTGTTATATCTGCCAAAAAATTATAAAATATAAAATATATCCAACATAATTGATAAAACGATTCGATTTTTAATATGTCACGCGTGTCTGTCGATCGAGTACGGTTGAAGAAAGTGATCCAAGACGTTCGGGATGATCGAGATGATGGAGATGATCGAAATGGCGGAAACAACGATTCGATTGAAAGGTGAAAATCGAGCCTGGATCCTTTGCGAGAAGGTCGAGTGCCCTTCAATGGCGGTGAAGCTCTCATTGGGCGACCGTGAGACCCCACGAGTCGATGGCTCGTATTTTCGAGCAGCCCAGACGAGGCGTCTTTCCCATCGATCCGACGGAAAGCGTCGCCAGACGACGAGGAGCCGTAATATCGTTACGGACGGTTGCAACCCCGTAAGACTCGACGACATGCATGCCGCGAGTAAAGCAGATCCAGGGATTTTCATCCCGTTTGATTTTCTCCCCACCGGTTTAGAGAAATTACAGTTTCTTTGCGAGGATACAGGGGCTTTGAAGGGTCGTTCAGTTCTGGAATCGTTTGGATCGAAAATCGAATTAGATCAGAGGAATCTTCTGGTGTCTGATGACTGTCGTAAGTCGCCATTGAGGTTCTATGTTAAACTATAGTGAATTGTTGACGACTCACGGTGGTTATCAAGGGATAGAAAGTTGGATCAGGTGGACAATAATTTTATCACTATGTTTATCATTGGTGACCAATAACCAATAAAGTCACCAGTGATAAAATTATTGTCCACCTCATCCAACTTCTATCTTTTCATACCCAATAAGATTTTTATTGCAGATAATTTTATCACTGTGTTGGAGCATTGATGACCAATAATCAATAAAGTCACCAATGCTCCACACAGTGATAAAATTATTGTCCACCTAATCCAACTTCTATTTTTTGATAACCAATAAGATTTTTATTGCAGATAATTTTATCACTGTGTTGGAGCATTGATGACAAATAATCAATAAAGTCACCAATGCTCCAACACAGTGATAAAATTATCTTCAATAAAAATCTTATTGGTTACCAAAAAATAGAAGATTAAGATGTATATACGACTGTGTTGGGGTACTAGTAAGTCACATTGGTTATTAATCATTTTCTGATATTCTATGACTGCCACACATCGTTGGTGTTTTGTTTAATACTGTATCGAAGTATTGGTGTCTCGTATTTTATTAATAATAATATATTAATAATTTCCTAATCCTCAATGACAGTCGTAAATAGCCCTAAATTAAGGTCAACCGTTTATATCGATTATTGCAAACCAGAAAAATAATTTTCGTTGTTTAAAGAATGAAGAATTCATCAAAACTACTATTTCTCTCTCACCTGATATTTTTATAACCTGCTAAGAGTAATTTAGATTCAGTTACGCCTCTCATATTCTCCATTTTATTTCAACCTTTCCCCTACGACGGACGACGAGTCTGTGTACAAAATTCTACAAATTTAAACAAATTTTATCTAGTTTTAATTCACTATTTTAGACTAGATACTACTTCGATGCATAATCCTTCGTAACTAAATCGCGTAAACCTGCGTATCTCGCAATTCCACAGAATCTCAATCGCTTGTAAACCCGGGAAAAAAATGTCGTACAATGAAAACACATTTAAACCATGTGAAATAAACGAGTACGATTAAAGGTGGAAGAAAAAATGTTCCCAACGGCTAATTAATCGTAAAAATGTTAAAAATTATGGGACCGTGAGCGAATCTGCATGAGCATCGACTCGAAACGCGCTTGTTAACACGCAACCGAATAGACGGGAATCGTGAACCATAAATGTACGTTGCGAGCACGGAAAGCAGCCTCTCGTGGGTTGAAGCCGGGGGTTGGCGAGCGCCGCGAGGAGAAAAAGAACGGAAGATGAAGACGAAGCTCGATGGTTTTTACGAGGGAGGGTGCACGTGTATAAAGTGGCGAGGTCGGCAAGATTTGTGAGATAGGAATTTAGAATGGGGCGGAGGCGAGATACATCGTTTCTACTTATTGTTAGCAACTCTCCGCGGGGAGAAAATTAACGCGGTACAAGCTCGGGGCTCACGACGCGGCCGACCTAAGGAGAGGAGTGAAAAACGAGAGATTCCTCGTGCACGAAAGCCCCGAAGAAACGAACCCTTTATCCCCGTCCCGTGCACCAGACGTGTATTTACCCCGAAATTACACCTCCGTATGGTTAATGATTGCGCTGGTCAGGCTCCCGTCTCTTCCCCTCGGCGTGATTCCAGCCACGAAATATGTAGAAAGGATCGCTGCCAGCTGTTTCTAGCTGACAATTAACCGGCTGCCATATTTCTTTGCAGTTCCTGAATTGTGATTATTGTGGAATTGCTGTTTCGTGGAATATCCACCCTATAGATTGAGATTTTTATGCTAATTAAATACCGAACAATCGTAATTTCTGTTGGAATAGTCACTGTTTTCTATCAAAATTATTGGAATAGTCGAAAATGAATTTTTAAATAAATAGAATCTTGAATTTTTCAGTAAGAATATCTTGTGCTTATCGCTACAGAATTTTAAGTAATACGTATTCATCCCTTTGTAATATTTTTAAGAAACTAAGTTAATTTTGGAAACTACATTTTACAATTGCGACAGTGATTGTGAAAGCAGCCTACGTCATACATGTTTTGTCTGGAAATACCAAAAGTTGCGTGTTTTAAATATATTCCAAATTAATAAAATTAATCATGATAAGGCTACAAATTCCATCTAACTGTTTAATTCTTTTCTATTTTGCAGTGTAAATGAATGCATTAAACGATAAAGTTATTCCTTTTAAATTTTTATCTCAGACCACTTTCATAATCATTAACACAATTATCATTCTCATCGTAGTGATAAATCCTTTCTATCATAAATAATCGATACATCCCAAACTTTCCAAATCACAATTTTCCTGATTATCGCAATTTTCCTGATCTTCTTTCCCGGAATTCCCAACCACCCTGCGAAATTAATCGAATCCGCTAATTAAATCTACGCAGGGAACGTGTTAAAACGTGGTCATAGCGAAAGAATGTACGTGTAACGAGCGCACATAATGGCGTTTCTAATTAGTCACAGCCGGCCATATTAATTTCATCGACTAGTCTCTCGACGATACAACCAGTCCTCGAATTCTCAATCGGGGGATCATTGAACGACGCATCGGTGGCATGCGGAACCGTATGAAAAGATTCTTGATTAACGGACACGATTGTGTTCGTGGACAGGACACGAAGTTATTACCGGTTTCCATGAATTCGGGCTAGCGATGATTAATTGCGAAACGAAACACGCCGCCAGCTTTATTTCTGCCTGTAACAAACGACGTTACGCTGTCCAACAATGGTTGCGCGAAATTTTTGAACTCTCTGGAAAAGAAACCGCTTAGAGAAGAGAAATTTTTCATGGCCGAAAGCGTGACGTTTAATTACTCAAAATGACACAAACAATCGTAATGCAAACAGAATATCCAAATAATCGTTGAGAAATGAAACGATACGATAATACCGTTACTGTTACGAAAATCGAGTAAACGTTGAGTAATACACAAGTAACGAAAGATCTGTGGAGGGTCTTCCACTACGGTTACTGAAGTTGATTGGTCGTCAGGTATCCTCGGGATTGGGGTGGTGCTAGAAAGGAAAAGGAAGGGATGCGTTTTGTCCTGAGCCTTCTAGTGAAGACTCATCAGTAAGACTACCTAGTAGGCCCTGCCTTAGACAGAGGGATACTATTGGAATTTGTATATATAAGAAACAGAAGTTTTACCGAGGACTTGTAAGGAAGTCCTCGAACCTCCTCCAAGTTGGAATTCATGTATTGACGAAGATGATGTAGCGACCATCATTCTCATCCTCGCCACTACATGTATTCTGACTTCAAGAAGGTTCGAGGACTTTCTCACAAGTCCTCCAAAAACTTTCAATTCCTATACATATAATTTCCTGACCTTCCAATAGTATCTCGGTCTAGGGCAGGTCCTGTTAGGATAGCCTTACTGATGAGTCCACTAGCAGGCCCCGGACGAAACGCATCCCTTCCTTTTCCTACCGTTTCTTCTAACACTACGGCCCATCGAGGATACCTGCGAGCAGCTGTCATCCACAACCGTGAAGGAGGATCCCCTACAATGAGAACAATGGTTGCCACAGATCTGTCTCGGGTCTTTCATATTTCTATCTTTCGTATTTACCTCTATTTTCATTTGACGAACACAAAGGCAGTTGCATCGTCGCTTTTCTCAGTATACAATAATATTACATCGTTGATTTTTTAAATTATTTAGACACCAATCGTTATATTCGGAATTACATCAGAAACGAAGGATAAATAAAGATAAAGATGGCTTTAAACGGACAAAACCTTGCCACCTTCCTTGTAAACCAGAGTTACCGAAGGAAAACACTGAAAGTTAAGAAATATTCAGAAAAAAGGGCTGGTTATTTCTCGAATTTAATATGTGGTTGACTACAAATTGATTTGAGTCTCATGCGTTTCTTTACTTACACTGTTCCAGGCACTGGCTGGCAGCAAATACGACGACAAGCATCTGATGAGCAACGAGGTAATGGAGAAGACTCCGTCACCTTTGAAATCAACGTACAACTCCCAATCATCGCGAAACTCCGAATGCCCGCCGTCATCCAAGCCAGCAATGGCAAATCGTCTCTTGGACTGGTTTTCCGTAGTGATGGCCGACTCTAAGCATCGTCGTCCGCATCCTAAACCAAAAGGTACGAATAAGTAAATGCCAAAATTATCGAACAGACATATCATAGACCTAGAATCCAATAGACATATCATACCTTACATATTTTTATAACTGCTTCAAACTTATTTCCCTATAAAAACTAATTCTTGGCATCTAATGGCTCTGCGCTGGTGATATTCCACGAACCCAATACATTTCTCCTGGTGCACGTTCCTGTTTATTTCAACAGAATATTATCCTCTTACAACCAGGCTCTGCTATCACTAATAAAAAGTAGAAAAACAATGGCTTATATCTTACACTATTTATTTACAACTGAAGGCTATGCTAATACTAAGACTTACTTTCTTTTTTACACTTGCATTTTCGGCACTACACTTTGAAAACGCATACTTGAAAAAAAAAAATAGCCAATCCCGTTAAGGAAGAATTCACACTACGCTGGTAAATAAAAAAAAACGGAGTCGAAAGC
>NW_016914421.1:0-332 GCF_001483705.2 Eufriesea mexicana | reverse complement strand
CATACATACATCCATACATACATCCATACATACATCCATACATACATCCAACCATACATACATTTTCTGATACATCCAGCCATCCATACATACATACAGATATACATCCATACATACATACATCCGTAAATCCATACATTCGCACATCCATACACTCGTACATCCACACATCCATACATCCATACATCCATACATCCATACATCCATGCATCCATCCATACATCCATGCATCCACCCATCCATACATCCACCCATCCATACATCCATGGAACCATACATCCATAAATCCATACATCCGTACATATATACATCCATACATTCATACATACGTA
>NW_016914420.1:0-1119 GCF_001483705.2 Eufriesea mexicana | reverse complement strand
GTCTCTCGGGGGGCAGCAATAGTGGTCTCGGCACATTACGTTGAGAGGTGCTACAACTGGTTTCGTTACGTTGGGTCAGCTAAGGTATGGATATCTTTGACTTCAAGGCCACACACTGCAATGAAGTGCATTTCCGCGCTCTACTGTGCTCTAGCATACTCTGCTTGGCTCTGGGGAGGCCAACAGTAGCGGTCACAGCACGTTAGGTTGAGCTATGTTACAGTACTTTGGGCCAGGTTGGGAAGGCTTGGTCAGGATTTCTCTGACATTTGTGGCACGCACTGCTATTCGTTGCATTTCCGCGCTGCAAATTGCTCTACTATACCACGCTGGACTCTGGTGAGGCGAGCAGCAGTGGCCGCGGCACGACAGGCAGCGGTAGGTTGCGTAAGTCTATGTTACGTTTGGTTGGTTTATGAGAGCACATCTATGACTCTTTTGCCGTACACTGCTATTCGGTGCATTTCTGCCCTCTACTCTGCTACACAGTAATCTGCTTGGCACTGTGGAGGTCAGCAATACTGGTTGCGGCTCGTTAGGTGGAGCTGGATTACGTTTGGTTGTGTTAAGTTGCGTGGGGTTTGGTCAGGACAGTTCTGACATATGTGCATAACACTGGTATTTTAAAGGCTTCTGCGCTCTAGTGTCGTCTACCTATTCTGCTTGTCTCTGGGAAGCCAGCAATAGTGGTCGTGGCTCGCCAGGTTGAGTAACGTTAGGTCCGCGTATGTTATGTTTGGTTACGTTAGGATAGGGTAGCTTTGACTTTTGCACTATACACTGCTATTCTGCGGGTTTCTGCGGTCTTCTGTGATCTAATACTCCCTGCGCTGATTTGGGAGTGCTTGAAATAGTGGCCGCGGAGCGTTGAGGTTGGCTAAGTTACGCTTGGTTTGGTTAGGTTCGTTTGGGTTAGGTTAGGATATCTTTGACATACGCATTATACACTGCCACTCCATGAACTTATGCGCCCCACACTCTTCTCAAATGCCCTGCTTGGCCGTGGGGAGGCCAGCAGTATTTGTCTCGGCACGTTAGGTTCAGGTGGGGTACGCTTGGTTAGGCTACGTTACCTGCAGTTTGGTTTGCATGGCCTTGTCGCATGGGCTCACCACTGAT
>NW_016914419.1:0-207 GCF_001483705.2 Eufriesea mexicana | reverse complement strand
TGCATAAGTAATGAGGAAAGATACTTTTGGCATGCTATAGCCATTGCAATGCAATAGAATCGTACTGGAAAATTCAATTTTATTGACATTTTCGACAAATGTCGTGGTGAGCTAATTTTTTGCATAAATAAGGAGGAAAGATCCTATGGGCATGCTATAGCCATTGCAATGCTATAGAATCAGACTGGAAAATTCAATTTTATTGAC
>NW_016914418.1:0-687 GCF_001483705.2 Eufriesea mexicana | reverse complement strand
GCAAGAAAGATAGCTCACCACGATATTAGCTGAAAATGTTAATAAAATTGGATTTTCCATCCATATAATATATCATTGCAATGGCTACAGCACGCCAATAGAATCTTTCCTCCTTATTTATGCAAGAAAGTTTGCTGACCCCGATATTAGTCGAACTCGTCAATATCATTATATTTTCCAGCCAGATTCTGTTGCATTGCAGTGGCTATAGCACGCCATTGTTTTTTCCTTCTTATTTACGCAAGAAAGTTAGCTCACCCCGATATTTGACGACAATATCAATAAATTTGAATCTTCCAGCCAGATTCTGCAGCATTGCAACGGCTACAGCACGCCAATAGAATCTTTCCTCCTTATTTATGCAAGAAAGTTACCTCACCTCGATATTATTCGAAAATGTCAAAGAAATGAGTTTTCCAACAATATTCTATTGCACTGCAATGGCCTTAGAGCGCCAATAGAATATTTCCTTCTTATTTATGCATGCAGCCTAGCTCACCACAAAATTATCCGAAAAAGTCAATAAAAATGAATGTTCCAGACTGGTACTATACCATTGCAATGGCTATAGCACGTCAATAGAACCTTTCCTCCTTATTTATGCAAGAAAGATAGCTCACCACAATATTATTTGAAAATGTCAATAAAACTGAGCTTTCCATGCAGATTCTATTGCATTGCAATGGC
>NW_016914417.1:0-584 GCF_001483705.2 Eufriesea mexicana | reverse complement strand
TATTTCATTGCAATGGCGATAGCACTCAAAAAGCATCTTTCCACCTTACTTACGCAAGGAAGTTAGCTCACCACGATACTAGTCGAAAATGTCAACAAAATTCTATTTTCCAGCCACATTCTATATCATTGCAATGGCAATAGTGCTCAAAAGCATCTTTCCTCCTTATTACGAAAGCAAGTTAGCTCACCATGATATTAGTCGAAAATGTCAATTAAATTTAATTTTCCAGGAAGATTCTATAGCTTTGCAATGCCTATAGCACGCCAATAGAGACTTTCCTCCTTATTTATGCATGAAAGTTAACTCACAGCGATATTAGCCGAAAATGTCAATAAAATTGGACTTTCCAGCCAGATACTACATCTTTGCAGTGGATATAGCACGCCAAAAGTATCTTTTATAGCACGCCAAAAGTATCTTTCCTCCTTACCTGTGCAAGGAAGATAGCTCACAATGGTATTAGTCGGAAATGTCAACAAAATTGTATTTTCCAGCCACAATCTATATCATTGCAATTCCTATAGCACGCCAATTGAATCCTTCCTCCTTATTTATGAAAGAAAGATAGCTCACCATGATGT
>NW_016914416.1:0-519 GCF_001483705.2 Eufriesea mexicana | reverse complement strand
AATATCGTGGTGAGCCAACTTCCTTGTATAAGTAAGGAGGGAAGACTCTATTGGCGTGCTATTCCCATTGCAATTCTACAGAATCTGCATGGAAAGTTCAGTTTTATTGTCATATTCTTCTAGTATTGCGGTGAGCTAACTTTCTTGCATAAACAAGGAGGAAAGATTATATTGACAAGCTATAAGCATTGCAATACTATAGAATCTGGTCGGAAAAGTCAATTTTATACACATTTTCAAATAATATTATAGTGCGCTACCTTTCTTGCATAAATAAGGAGGAAAGATACTTTTGGCGTGCTATAACCACTGCAATGATGTGGAATGTGCCTGGTTTTATTCAATTTTATTCACATTTTCGAATAATACTGTAGTGCGCTACCTTTCTGGCATAATTATGGAGGAAAGATTCTTTTGGCGTGCTATAACCATTGCAATGATATGGAATGTGCCTAACGGTTTCGATTTTATCGACATTTTCAACTAATAGCGTGGTGAGCTCTCTTTCTTGCGTGTATA
>NW_016914415.1:0-11141 GCF_001483705.2 Eufriesea mexicana | reverse complement strand
GAATCTTTCCCCCTTATTTATGCAAGAAAGTTAGTTCACCACTATATTAGTTGAAAATGTCAATAAAATTGAGTTTTCCATACAGATTCTAGAGCATTGCAATGGCTGTAGCACGCCACTAGAGTCTTTCCTCCTTATTTATGCAAGAAAGTCAGCCCACCACGATATTACTAGAAAACGTCAATATAATTGAATTTTCCAGCCAGATTCCATAGCATTTCAATGACTATATCACGCCAATAGTATCTATTATCCTTATTTATGCAAGAAAGATAGGTCGCCACGATATTAGTCGAAAACGTCAATAATATTGATTATTCGAGCTAGATTCTACTGCATTTCAACGGCTATAGCACGCCAATAGTATATTTCATGCTTATTTATGCAGGAATGTTCTTTCTCCACGATATTGGCCGAAAATGTCAATAAATATGTATTTTCCAGGCATATTGGTTAGCCTTGCAATGGCTACAGCTCGCCAGTAGAATCTTTCCTCCTTATTTGTGCAAGACAGTTATCCCAGCACGATATTAGTGGAAAATGTCAATAAAATTGAATCTTCCAGGCATATTCTATAGCATTGCAATGGCTACAGTACTCCAATAGAATCTTTCCCCATTATTAATGCAAGCAAAGTAGCTCACCACGATATTTGTCGGAAATGTCAATAAAATTGAATTTTCCAGGCAGATTATGCGGAATTGTAGTGGCTATATCGCGCCAATAGTATCTTTCCTCTTTATTTATGTAAGAAAGTTAGCTCACCACGATATCAGTCGAAAATGTCAATAAAATTGAATTTTCCAGATAGATTCTTTAGCATTGCAATGGCTATAGCACGCCAATAGGATCTTTCCTCATTATTTATGCAGCAAATGTGGCTCACCACGATGTTAGTCGAAAATGTCCATAAAATTGAATTTTCCAGAGAGATTCTAGAGCATTGCAATGACTATAGCACGCCAGGAGAATCTTTCCTTCTTATATATGCAAGAAAGATTGGACACCACGATATTAGTCGAAAATGTCAATAAAATTGAATTTTCCACACAGATTCTATAGTATTGTAATGGCCATAACGCGCCTATAGAATGTTTCATCCTTATTTATGCAATACAGTTATATCACCACGATATGAGCCGAAAATGTCAACAAAAATGTATTTTCGAGCCAGATTCTGTAGGATTGCAATGACTATAGTACGCCAGTAGAATCTTTCCTCCTTATATATGCAAGAAAGGTAGGTCGCCACGATATTAGTCGAAAATGTCAAGAAAAATTTTTTTTCCAGGCATATTGGGTAGCATTGCAATGGTTATAGCACGATAGTAGAATCGTTCCTCCTTATTTATGCAAAACAGCTATCCCAGCACGATATTAGTGGAAAATGTCAATAAAATTGAATCTTCCAGCCAGATTCTTTAGCATTGCAAGGGCTATAGCACGCCAACAGGATCTTTCCTCATTATTTATGCAGGAAATGTAGCTCACCACGATGTTAGTCGAAAATGGCCATAAAATTGAATTTTCCATAGAGATTCTATAGCATTGCAATGGCTACAGCACGCCGCTAGAAGCTTTCCCCATTATTAATGCAGGAAAGGTAGCTCACCACGATATTAGTCGAAAATATACATTGAATCGTGTTTTCCAGCCAGATTCTACACCTTTGCTATGGCTGTAGCACGTCAATAGTATGTTTCGTCCATATTTATACAAGAAGGTTAGCTGACAGCTATGTTAGTAGAAAATGTCAATAAAATTGAAATTTCCAGCCAGATTCTATGGCACTGCAATAGCTACAGCACGCCACTTGAATCTTTCCTCCTTATATACCCAAGAAAGCTAGGTCACCACGATATTAGTCGAAAATGTCAGAAAATTGTATTTTCCGGACCGATTCTATAGGATTGCCACGGCTATAGCACGCCAATAGAATATTTCATCCCTATCTATGCAAGTGGGTTTGCTCACCACGATGTTAGACGAAAATGTTAATAAAATCGTATTTTCCAGGCAGATTCTATGGAATTGTTGTGGCTATATCGTGCCAATAGAATCTTTCCTCCTTATTTATGCAAGAGAGTAAGCTCACCACGATATCAGTCGAAAATGCCAATAAAATTGAGTTTTCCATACAGATTCTAGAGCATTGCAATGGCTATTGCACGCCAGTAGAATCTTTCCTTCTTATATATGCAAGAAAGTTTGGACACCTCAATATTAGTCGTAAATATCAATAAAATTGAATTTTCAACCCAGATTCTATAGTATTGTAATGGCCATAACGCGCCTATAGAATGCTTCATACTTATTTATGCAATACAGCTATTTCACCACGATATGAGGAGAAAATGTCAATAAAAATGTATTTTCGAGCCAGATTCTATAGCATTGCAGTGGCTGTAGCACGCCACTAGGGTCTTTCCTCCCTATTTATGCAAGAAAGTTACCCCACCGCGATGTCAGTCGAAAACGTCAATAAAATAGAATTTTCCAGTCAGATTCCATGGCATTTCAATGGCTATATCACGCCAATAGTATCTATCGTCCTTATTTATGCAAGAAAATTATGTCTCCACGGTATAAGTCGAAAATATCCATAAAATCGCGTTTTCCAGCCGGATTATATACCTTTGCTATGGCTGTAGCACGCCAATAGAATGTTTCGTCCATATTTATAAAAGAACGTATGCTGACCACGATGTTAGTAGAAAATGTCAATAAAATTGAATTTTCCAGCAAGATTCTATAGCATTGCATTAGCTACAGCACGCCAGTAGGATCTTTCCTCCTTATATACCCAAGAAAGATAGGTCCCCACGACATTAGTCGAAAATGTCAATAAAAATGTATTTTCGAGCCAGATTCTATAGCAATGCAATGGCTATAGCAGGCCACTGGAGTCTTTCCTCCTTATATATGCAAGAAAGATAGGTCACCACGATATTAGTCGAAAACGTAAATAAAATTGAATTTTCCAGCCAGATTCTGTAGGATTGCAATGACTATAGCACGCCAGTAGAATCTTTCCTCCTAATATATGCAAGAAAGATAGGTCGCCACGATATTAGTCGAAAACGCCAATAATATTGATTTTTCGAGCCAGATTCTACTGCATTTCAATGGCTATAGCACGCCAATAGTATCTTCCCTCCTTATTTCTGCAAGAAAATTAGCTCACCATGTATTTTCCGGACCGATTCTATAGGATTGCCACGGCTATAGCACGCCAATAGTATCTTCCCTCCTTATTTCTGCAAGAAAATTAGCTCACCATGTATTTTCCGGACCGATTCTATAGGATTGCCACGGCTATAGCACGCCAATAGTATCTTCCCTCCTTATTTCTGCAAGAAAATTAGCTCACCATGTATTTTCCGGACCGATTCTATAGGATTGCCACGGCTATAGCACGCCAATAGTATCTTCCCTCCTTATTTCTGCAAGAAAATTAGCTCACCATGTATTTTCCGGACCGATTCTATAGGATTGCCACGGCTATAGCACGCCAATAGTATCTTCCCTCCTTATTTCTGCAAGAAAATTAGCTCACCATGTATTTTCCGGACCGATTCTATAGGATTGCCACGGCTATAGCACGCCAATAGTATCTTCCCTCCTTATTTCTGCAAGAAAATTAGCTCACCATGTATTTTCCGGACCGATTCTATAGGATTGCCACGGCTATAGCACGCCAATAGTATCTTCCCTCCTTATTTCTGCAAGAAAATTAGCTCACCATGTATTTTCCGGACCGATTCTATAGGATTGCCACGGCTATAGCACGCCAATAGTATCTTCCCTCCTTATTTCTGCAAGAAAATTAGCTCACCATGTATTTTCCGGACCGATTCTATAGGATTGCCACGGCTATAGCACGCCAATAGTATCTTCCCTCCTTATTTCTGCAAGAAAATTAGCTCACCATGTATTTTCCGGACCGATTCTATAGGATTGCCACGGCTATAGCACGCCAATAGTATCTTCCCTCCTTATTTCTGCAAGAAAATTAGCTCACCATGTATTTTCCGGACCGATTCTATAGGATTGCCACGGCTATAGCACGCCAATAGTATCTTCCCTCCTTATTTCTGCAAGAAAATTAGCTCACCATGTATTTTCCGGACCGATTCTATAGGATTGCCACGGCTATAGCACGCCAATAGTATCTTCCCTCCTTATTTCTGCAAGAAAATTAGCTCACCATGTATTTTCCGGACCGATTCTATAGGATTGCCACGGCTATAGCACGCCAATAGAATCTTTCCCCCTTATTTATGCAAGAAAGTTAGTTCACCACGTTATTAGTCGAAAATGTCTATAAAATTGAATTTTCAAAACGGATTCTATAGCTCTGCATTAGTTATAGCACGCCATTAAAACCTTCCCTCCATATTCATGCAAGAAAATTAGCCCACCACTATATTAGTCGAAAATGTAAATAAAATTGAATTTTCCAGCCAAATTCTGCAGCATTGCAATGGCTATAGTAGGCCAATATAGTTCTTCCTCCTTATGTATACAAGGGTGTTAGCTCGCCACGATATTAGTCGAAAATGTCAATAAAAATGTATTTTCCAGCCAGATTCGATAGCATTGCAGTGGCTATAGCACGCCACTAGTATCCTTCCCCCTTATTTATGCACGAAAGTGAGCCCACAACGATATAAGTCCAAAACGTCAATAATATTTAATTTTCCAGGCAGATTCTACTGCATTTTAATGTCTATAGCACGCCAATAGTATCTATCGTCCTTATTTATGCAAGAAAGGTAGGTCGCCACGATATTAGTCGAAAACGTCAATAATATTGATTTTTCGAGCTTGATTCTACTGCATTTCAACGGCTATAGCACGCCAATAGTATATTTCATACTTATTTATGCAGGAATGTTATTTCACCACGATATTGGTCGAAAATGTCAATAAAATTGAATTTTCCATCCAGGTTCTATAGTATTGTAATGGCCATATCGCGCCTATAGTGTGTTTCACCCTTATTTATGCTATACAGTTATTTCACCACGATATGAGTGGAAATTGTCAATAAAAATGTATTTTCGAGCGAGATTCTATAGCACTGCAATGGCTATAGCACGCCACTGGAGTCTTTCCTCCTTATTTATGCAAGAAAGTTAGCCCACCACGATATTACTAGAAAACGTCAATAAAATTGAATTTTCCTGCCAGATTCCACAGCATTTCAATGGCTATATCACGCCAATAGTATCTATTATCCTTATTTATGCAAGGAAGTTATGTCTACACGGTATAAGTCGAAAATATACATAGAATCGCGTTTTCCAGCCATATTCTATACCTTTGCTATGGCTGTAGCACGCCAATAGAATGTTTCGTCCATATTTCTGCAAGAAGATTAGCTGACCACGATGTTAGTAGAAAATGTCAATGAAATTGAATTTTCCAGCAAGATTCTATAGCATTGCAATAGCTACAGCAGGCCAGTAGGATCTTTCATCCTTATATACCCAAGAAAGCTAGGTCACCACGATATTAGTCGAAAATGTCAATAAAAATGTATTTTCCAGCCAGATTCTACGGAATTGTAATGGCTATAGCACGCCACTAGTATCCATCCCCCTTATTTATGCACGAAAGTGAGCCCACAACGATATTAGTTGAAAACGTCAATAATATTGAATTTTCCAGCCAGATTCTACTGCATTTCAATGGCTATAGCACGCCAGTAGAATCTTTCCTCCTTATATATGCAAGAAAGATAGATCGCCACGATATTAGTCGAAAACGTCAATAATATTGATTTTTCGAGCCAGATTCTACTGGATTTCAATGGCTATAGCACGCCAATAGTATATTTCATCCTTATTTATGCAGGAATGTTATTTCACCACGATATTAGTCGAAAATGTCAATAAAAATGTATTTTCCAGGCCTATTGGGTAGCATTGCAATAGCTACAGCACGCCAGTAGGAACTTCCCTCCACATATACACAAGAAAGCTAGGTCACCACGATATTGGCCGAAAATGTCAATAAAAATGTATTTTCCAGGCCTATTGGGTAGCATTGCAATGGTTGTAGCTCGATAGTAGAATATTTCCTCCTTATTTATGCAAGACAGTTATCCCAGCACGATATTAGTGGAAAATGTCAATAAAATTGAATCTTCCAGCCAGATTCTTTAGCATTGCAATGGCTATAGCACGCCAACAGGATCTTTCCTCATTATTTATGCAGGAAATGTAGCTCACCACGATGTTAGTCGAAAATGGCCATAAAATTGAATTTTCCAGAGAGATTCTATAGCATTGCAATGGCTACAGCACGCCGCTAGAAGCTTTCCCCATTATTAATGCAGGAAAGGCAGCTCACCACGATATTAGTCGAAAATATTCATAGAATCGTGTTTTCCAGCCAGATTCTACACCTTTGCTATGGCTGTAGCACGTCAATAGTATGATTCGTCTATATTTATACAAGAAGGTTAGCTGACAGCTATGTTATTAGAAAATGTCAAAAAAATTGAATTTTCTAGCCAGATTTTATGGCACTGCAATAGCTACAGCACGCCAGTAGGATCTTTCCTCCATATATACCCAAGAAAGAAAGGTGCCCACGACATTAGTCGAAAATGTCAATAAAATTGAACCTTCCAGCTAGTTTCTACAGCATTGCAATGGCTACAGCACGCCAATAGAATCTTTCCACCTTATTTATGCAAGAAAGTTAGATCACCACAATATTATTCGAAAATGTCATTAAAATAGTATTTTCCAGACAGATTCTATACCACAGCAACGACTACAGCACGCCAGTAGATCTCTCCTCCTTATTTATGCAAGAAAGTTAGCTCACCACGATATTAGTCTCAAATGTCAATACAATTTTATTTTCCAATCAGATTCTATATCATTCCAATGGCTACAGCACGCTAATAGTATCTTACCTCCTTACTTATGCAAGAAAGATAGCTCACCACGATATTAGTCGATAATGTCTATAAAAGTGAATTTTCCAGCCGGATTCTATAGCCCTGCAATGGCTATAGCACGCCAATAGAATCTTCCCTCCTTATTTCTGCATGAAAATTAGCTCACCACGATATTAGGCGATAATCTAAATAAAATTGAATTTTCCAGCCAGATTCTTCAGCATTGCAATGGCTACAGTACACCAATAGAATCCTTCCTCCTTACGTAAACAAGGGAGTTAGCTGACCACGATATTAGTACAAAATAACAATGAAATTGAATTTTCCTGGCAGATTCTATAGCATTGCAATGGCTATAGCACGCCAATAGAATCTTTCCCCCTTATTTATGCAAGAAAGTTAGTTCACCACGTTATTAGTCGAAAATGTCTATAAAGTTGAATTTTCAATACGGATTCTATAGCTCTGCATTAGTTATAGCACGCCATTAAAACCATCCCTCCATATTCATGCAAGAAAATTAGCCCACCACTATATTAGTCGAAAATGTAAATAAAATTGAATTTTCCAGCCAGATTCTACTGCATTTCAATGGCTATAGCACGCCAATAGAATCTTTCCCCCTTATTTATGCAAGAAAGTTAGTTCACCACGTTATTAGTCGAAAATGTCTATAAAGTTGAATTTTCAATACGGATTCTATAGCTCGAGATTCTATAGCACTGCAATGGCTATAGCACGCCAATAGAATCTTTCCCCCTTATTTATGCAAGAAAGTTAGTTCACCACGTTATTAGTCGAAAATGTCTATAAAGTTGAATTTTCAATACGGATTCTATAGCTCGAGATTCTATAGCACTGCAATGGCTATAGCACGCCAATAGAATCTTTCCCCCTTATTTATGCAAGAAAGTTAGTTCACCACGTTATTAGTCGAAAATGTCTATAAAGTTGAATTTTCAATACGGATTCTATAGCTCGAGATTCTATAGCACTGCAATGGCTATAGCACGCCAATAGAATCTTTCCCCCTTATTTATGCAAGAAAGTTAGTTCACCACGTTATTAGTCGAAAATGTCTATAAAGTTGAATTTTCAATACGGATTCTATAGCTCGAGATTCTATAGCACTGCAATGGCTATAGCACGCCAATAGAATCTTTCCCCCTTATTTATGCAAGAAAGTTAGTTCACCACGTTATTAGTCGAAAATGTCTATAAAGTTGAATTTTCAATACGGATTCTATAGCTCGAGATTCTATAGCACTGCAATGGCTATAGCACGCCAATAGAATCTTTCCCCCTTATTTATGCAAGAAAGTTAGTTCACCACGTTATTAGTCGAAAATGTCTATAAAGTTGAATTTTCAATACGGATTCTATAGCTCGAGATTCTATAGCACTGCAATGGCTATAGCACGCCAATAGAATCTTTCCCCCTTATTTATGCAAGAAAGTTAGTTCACCACGTTATTAGTCGAAAATGTCTATAAAGTTGAATTTTCAATACGGATTCTATAGCTCGAGATTCTATAGCACTGCAATGGCTATAGCACGCCAATAGAATCTTTCCCCCTTATTTATGCAAGAAAGTTAGTTCACCACGTTATTAGTCGAAAATGTCTATAAAGTTGAATTTTCAATACGGATTCTATAGCTCTGCATTAGTTATAGCACGCCATTAAAACCATCCCTCCATATTCATGCAAGAAAATTAGCCCACCACTATATTAGTCGAAAATGTCAATAAAAATGAATTTTCCAGGCCTATTGGGTAGCATTGCAATGGCCATAGCTCGCCAGTAGAATCTTTCCTCCTTATTTATGTAAGACAGTTATCCCAGCACCATATTAGTGGAAAATGTCAATCAAATTGAATCTTCCAGCTATATTCTATAGCATTGCAATGGCTGCAGCACGCCAATAGAATCTTTCCCCATTTTTAATGCAGGAAAAGCAGCTCACCTCGATATTAGTCGAAAATATCCAGAAAAACGTGTTTTCCAGATAGATTCTATGCCATTGCTATGGCTATAGTACGCCAATAGAATATTTCATCCTTATTTATACAAGAAGGATAGCTGACCACGATGTTAGCAGAAAATGTCAATAAAATTGAATTTTCCAGGAAGATTATATAGCATTGCAATAGCTGCAGCACGCCAGTAGGAACATTCCTCCACATATACACAAGAAAGCTAGGTCACCACGATATTGGTCGAAGATGTCAATAAAAATGTATTTTCCATCCAGATTCTATAGCATTGCTGTGGCTATAGCACGCCACTAGTATCCTTCCCCCATATTTATGCACGAAAGTTAGCCCCCCACGGTATTAGCCGATAACGTCAATAATATTGAATTTTCCAGCCAGATTCTACTGTATTTCAATGGTTATAGCACGCCAATAGTATCTATCGTCCTTATTTATGCAAGAATGTTAGATCATCACGATATTAGTCTAAAACGTCAATAAAATTGAATTTTCCAGCCAGATTCTATTGGATTGCCAAGGCTATAGCACGCCAATAGAGTCTTTCATCCCTATTTATGCAAGTGGGTTTGCTCACCACGATATCAGACGAAAATGTTAATAAAATTGAATTTTCCAGGCAGATTCTGTGGAATTGTTTTGGCTATATCGTGCCAATAGAATCTTTCCTCCTTATTTATGCAAGAAAGTAAGCTTACCACGATATTAGTCGAAAATGTCAATAAAATTGAGTTTTCCATACAGATTCTATAGCCTTGCAGTGGCTATAACACGCCAGAAGAATCTTTCCTCCTTATAAATGCAAGAAAGTTAGGTCACCACGATATTAGTCGATAATGTCAATAAAATTGAGTTTTCCATGCAGATTCTATAGCATTGCAATGGCTATAGCACGCCAGAAGTATCTTTCCTCCTAATATATGCAAGAAAGTTAGATCACCACGGTATTAGTCGAAAATGTCAAGAAAAATTTATTTTCCAGGCATATTGGGTAGCATTGCAATGGTTATAGCTCGATAGTAGAATCTTTCCTCCTTATTTATGCAGGACAGTTATCACAGCACGATATTAGTGGAAAATGTCAATAAAATTGTATCTTCCAGCCAGATTCTTTAGCATTGCAAGGGCTATAGCACGCCAACAGGATCTTTCCTCATTATTTATGCAGGAAATGTAGCTCACCACGAAGTTAGTCGAAAATGTCCATAAAATTGAATTTTCCATAGAGATTCTATAGCATTGCAATGGCTACAGCACGCTGCTAGAAGCTTTCCCCATTATTAATGCAGGAAAGGTAGCTCACCACGATATTAGTCGAAAATATACATAGAATCGTGTTTTCCAGCCAGATTCTACACCTTTGCTATGGCTGTAGCACGTCAATAGTATGATTCGTCCATATTTATACAAGAAGGTTAGCTGACAGCTATGTTAGCAGAAAATGTCAACAAAATTGAATTTTCCAGCCAGATTCTATGGCACTGCAATAGCTACAGCACGCCACTTGAATCTTTCCTCCTTATATACCCAAGAAAGCTAGGTCACCACGATATTAGTCGAAAATGTCAATAAAAATGGATTTTCCAGCCAGATTCTATACCATTGCAGTGGCTATAGCACGCCACTAGTATCCTTCCCCCTTAGTAATGCACGAAAGTTAGCCCACAACGATATTAGTCGATAACGTCAATAATATTGGATTTTCCAGCCAGATTCTACTGAATTTCAATAGGTACAGCACGCCAATAGTATCTATCGTCCTTATTTATGCAAGAAAGTTAGGTCCCCACGATATTAGTCGAAAACGTCAATAAAATTTAATTTTCCAGCCAGATTCTAGAGCACTGCAATGGCTATATCACGCCAATAGTATCCTTCCCCCTTATTTATGCACGAAAGAGCGCCCACAACGATATTAGTTGAAAACGTCAATAATATTGAATTTTCCAGCCAGATTGTACTGCATTTCAATGGCTATAGCACGCCAATAGAATCTTTCCTCCTTATTTATGCAAGAAAGTTAGCTCGCCACGGGATTAGAAGAAAATGTTAATAAAATTTTCATTTTCCAGCCAGATTCAATAGCGTTGCAATGTCTATAGCACGCCAGTAGAATCTTTCCTCAATGTTTATGCAAGAAAGTTAGCTCACCACGATATTTGTCGAAAGTGTCAATAAAATTGAACCTTCCAGCTAGTTTCTACAGCATTGCAATGGCTACAGCACGCCAAT
>NW_016914414.1:0-220 GCF_001483705.2 Eufriesea mexicana | reverse complement strand
AAAAAAATTGAATTTTCCATCCAGATGCTATAGAATTGCAATGGCTATAGCACGCCAATAGAACATTTCGTTCATATGCATCCAAGAAATTTAGCTCACCGCGATATTATTCGAAAATGTCAATAGAATTGAATTTTCCAGCCCGATTCTATAGCCTTGCAATGGCTATAACTAGCCAGTAGATTCTTTCCTCCATACACATGCAAGGATGACAGCTCAC
>NW_016914413.1:0-243 GCF_001483705.2 Eufriesea mexicana | reverse complement strand
GGCACGTTAGGTTGGGCCCGGTGACGTTCGGTTATGTTACGTTTGGTTAGGTTAGGAGAGGATGGAACTGACTTTTGTACAATACACAGTTACTCGGTGGATTTCTTCACTCTGGCGTGATCTAATGTGCTTTGCGTGGATCTCGGGAGGCCAGAAACTGTGGTCCCGGCACGTTAGGGATAGTTGGCTTACGTTTGCTTATATTGCGTTTGTATAGGTTAGAATAGGGTAGAGATATCTTGC
>NW_016914412.1:0-266 GCF_001483705.2 Eufriesea mexicana | reverse complement strand
GCCAGCTGCATTGGCTAAGGGCAAGTGAGTCTCAGTTAGGCTGCGTTTGGTTATGTTACGTTTTATAAGGTTAGGACAGGATAGCTCTGACTTTTGCGCCATACAAGGCTTTTCGGTGGATGCCATCGCTGTAGATTGCTCTACAATACTCTGCTCGTCACTCGGGAAGCCAGCAGCAGTGGTATCGGCACGTTACGTTTAGCTAGGCTACGTTTGGTTAGGTTAGGTTATCATCGACTTTTTTGCTCTACACTTGAGTGCGGCGG
>NW_016914411.1:112316-124362 GCF_001483705.2 Eufriesea mexicana | reverse complement strand
GTACAACACAATAGCCAGAACAGTCCCAATCCAAATTATTCAAACGTAACGTAACCAAGCGTGGCACAACACAGCCTTAAGCTGCGAGACCTCTATAGCTGCCCTCCCCGGAGCCAAGCAGAAAATATTAGAGGAGAGAAGAGAGCAGAAATCCATTGAAGCGCAGTGTATGTCACAAAAGTCATAGCCACCCAATCCCAACCTAACCAAACGTAACATAGCCGGACGTAACCGAACCCAACCTAAAGTGCCGAAGTCACTATCGCTGACCTCCCCAGCGCCAAGTAGAGAGCACTGGAGAACAGCAGAGCGCAGGAATCCACCGCATTGCAGTGCATATCACAAGAGTCGAAAGTATCCTGGCACAACATGTCCTAGCATAACCTAACCGAACGTAGCCTAACTCAAATTAACTTGCAGAGACCATAACAGCAAGCCTGCCCATTACCAAGGAGAACATGCTAGGGCACAGTGGAGAGCAGAAATGCACCGAATGGCAGTGTGTAGCAAAAATTCAGAGCTATACTACCCTAACATGAAGAACCATAATACGACCAAACGAAACCTATTTCAATCCAACGTGCCGCGAAAGATATTGCTGGCATCCCCAGAGCCCAGCAGAACATATTACAGGAGAGAAGGGCGCGAAAGTCCACCGAATAGCAGTGCAGAGCACAAAGGATAAATCTACCCTATCCCTCCGTAGCCAAACGTAACGTACCCAAACGCATCCTATCCCAAACTGACGAGCCGAGAACGGAATTGTTGTCCTCCACACGGACATGCAGCCCAAACTAGAGCATAGTAGAACGCAAAAACGCACCGAGTAGCAGTGTACGGCGCAAGTATCGGAACTACCCTACACTAACAAAACCAGCCTTCACATCACCAAACGTTACATAACTCTACCCATCGTTCCGGGACAGTTGTTTCTGGCCTCCCCAGGGTAGAGCCGAATATAGGAGAGCACAGTGAAGTCCAAAAATCCATCCCATTGCTGTTTATATCACAAAAGTCGAAGATATGCTAGCATAGCCTGACCAAACGTAACATAGCCGATCGTAACATAACTCAACGTAACGTGCTGGGACCATAATTGCTGGCCTCTCCAGAGCGAAGCAGAACATACTAGAGGAGAGCAGAGCGCAGAAATCCATTGAATATCAACGTATAAAGGAGAAGTCAAAACTACCCAAACATAACCCAAACCAACGTAATCTAACCAAACGTAACATATCTCAACATAACGTGCCGCGGCAACTATTGCCGGCCGCACCGGCGCCAAACAGATGGCAGTAGAGGACAGTAGAGGGCAGAAACTTACCCAAACCAACGTAATCTAACCAAACGTAACATATCTCAACATAACGTGCCGCGGTAACTATTGCCGGCCGCACCAGCGCCAAACAGATGGCAGTAGAGGACAGTAGAGGGCAGAAACCCACCGAATAGCAGTGTATAGCACAAAAGTCGTAGCTATCTCATACTAACGTAGCCAAACGTATCGTAACAAGCGTAACGTATCTCAATCTAACGTGCCGAGACCACATTTGGTGGCCTCCCCAGAACCAAGCGGAACGTACTAGAGCATAGGGGAACGCAGGAATCCATCAAATATCAGTGTGTAGCACAAAAGTCAAAACTAATCTATCCTAACTAAACAAACTCTCACATCACCAAACATTGCTCAAACCAACGTACGGAGACAACTGCTGCTGGTCTCCACTGGGCAAAGCAGAATATTGTGGAGAACAGACGAGCGCAGGAAACCGCCGAATAACTGTGTATAGCACGAAAATCAAAGCTGTCCTAACCGAAAATAGCGTTATATTAACTAACCAGACGTAACCGAAAATAACCTAACGTGCCGAGACCACAATTTCTAGCCTCCCTGCAGACAAGTAGAAAATATTAGAGCAGAGTAGGGAGCAGAAACTCTTTGAATAGCAGCGCGTAGCACAGAAGTAAGTGCTACAATGTCCTAACATAGCAAAGCGTAACATAGCCAAACGCAAACTAACCCAACCTATCGCGCAGTGACCACTCCTGCTGACCACTCCAGAGCCGAGCAGCACAGATTAGAGGAGAGGAGAGTTCAGAAATGCATAGAAGCACAGTGTATAGACGAAAGCCATGGCTATCATAGTCGAACTGTGCCTAACCCAAACTCGCAAATATAACATAATGGTGATCGCGGCATGTTACGCTTGGTTAGGATAGGTTAGATTATGATTGGTGAGGTTGCCTTCGCCTTTTGTGCTATGCACAGCAATGCGGTCGATTTCTACGCTCTACTGTGCTCTAGCATATTCTGCCCGGCTCTGCGGGTGACGGCAATAGAGGTCTCGGCATGTTAGGTTGGGTTAGGTTACGTTTGGATAGGTTAGGCTTGTCTGGGTTGGGTTAGGATAGCTTTGACCTTTCTGAAATTCATTGCCATTCTTTGCACGTCTGCGCTCTACCCTCCTTTAATATTTTCTGCTTGGCGTTGGAGAGGCCAGCATATTGGGCTCCGCTCGTTATGTTCATTTAGTCTACATTCGGTTGGGTCAGGTTAGGTCTGGTGATGTAAGGGAATTCTTGACATTTGTGCTGCTCGCTGCTATTTGGTGGCTGCCAGCGCTCTACTATTCCCTAGTGTGTTCTGCTTGTCTCTGCGGATTCATGTAATAGTGGTATCCGTGCAAAGCGTCAAGTTATGCTACGATTGGTTCTATTACGTTTGGATAGGTTAGGATAGGATTGCTTCGACTTTTGTGATATTCGCTGCTATTCGCTGGATGTCCAGGCTCTACACTGCTCTACTGTACTCTGCTCGACTCAGGGGAGGCCACAAATGGTAGCCTCGTCCTAGGTATGTCTAGGATTCGTTTGGATATGTTAGGCTTGTTTGGGTTAGGATAGAATGTCTTTGACTTTTGCACTGCACACTGAAATGCGGTGGATTTCTTCGCACTACTGTGCTGTAGTTTGTTCCGCTTAGCTCTCGGGAGGACCGAAATAATGGTCTCGACAAGTTTGTTTGAGATTTGCGACATTTGGCTATTTTACGTTAGCTATGGTTAGGTTTAGATATCTTCGTCTTTTCGGCTATGCACTGCGATTCTATGAATATCTGCGCTATACTAGCCTCCATTATGCACCGCTAGGCTACTTGGAGGCCAGCTATACTGGTAGCGGCAGGGAAGGTTGGGTTGGGTTTCGTTTCGTAGTGTTAAATTACTTTGGTTTGGTCCAGATAGCTATGACTTTTTCGCTCATCCCTGCTATTCTATGGACCTCTGCGCTCTACTGTGCTCTACCATATTCTGTTTGTCTCTGGGGACGCCAGCAACAGTGGCCGCCGCACGTTTGTTTCTGTTATGTTACGCTAGGTTAGGTTTGGTCAGCATTTCTTTGACTTTTGTGCCGTACACTGCTATTCGTTGCATTCCTACGCTCCACATTGCTCTACTATACTCTGCTTGACCCGGAGGTGGGCATTAATATTGGCTGCGGCACGTTAGGTTGTGTTAGGCTACGTTTGGTGAGGCCATGAATGCTTGTGTTATGTATGTATAGCTTTGACTTTTCTGCTATACACAGCGATTCCATGGATTTCTGCGCTCTACTCTCCTCTAATAGAATTCGCTCGGCTCTTGGGAGGCCAGAAATAGTTTTCTACGCACGTCAGTTTGGGTTAGGTTACGTTCGGTTATGATAAGTTTGTATGGGTTAAGCTAGGGTAGCTATGACCTTTGCGCTATACACTGCTTTTCAGCCGATATGTGCACTCTACTGCGCTCTAATATGTTCAGCTTCGCTTTCGGAGGGCCAGCAATACAATACTGTTCTCGGCAGATTAGTTTGAGTTACGTTACGTTTGGTTAAGTTAAATTAGTTCGGGTCAGGTTAGGATGGCTTTGACTTTTCAGATATACACTGCCATCCTATCGACTCCTGCGCACTCATATCCTCCAATATGTTCTGTATGGCGATGGGGATGTCAGCAATAGTGGGCTAGGCACGTTAGGTTGGATTTTGTTGCGCATGGTGGTGTCACGTTTCCTTGACCGAAATAATGGTCTCGACAAGTTTGTTTGAGATTTGCGACATTTGGCTATTTTACGTTAGCTATGGTTAGGTTTAGATATCTTCGTCTTTTCGGCTATGCACTGCGATTCTATGAATATCTGCGCTATACTAGCCTCCATTATGCACCGCTAGGCTACTTGGAGGCCAGCTATACTGGTAGCGGCAGGTAAGGTTGGGTTGGATTTCGTTTCGTAGTGTTAAATTACTTTGGTTTGGTCCAGATAGCTATGACTTTTTCGCTCATCCCTGCTATTCTATGGACCTCTGCGCTCTACTGTGCTCTACCATATTCTGTTTGTCTCTGGGGACGCCAGCAACAGTGGCCGCCGCACGTTTGTTTCTGTTATGTTACGCTAGGTTAGGTTTGGTCAGCATTTCTTTGACTTTTGTGCCGTACACTGCTATTCGTTGCATTCCTACGCTCCACATTGCTCTACTATACTCTGCTTGACCCGGAGGTGGGCATTAATATTGGCTGCGGCACGTTAGGTTGTGTTAGGCTACGTTTGGTGAGGCCATGAATGCTTGTGTTATGTATGTATAGCTTTGACTTTTCTGCTATACACAGCGATTCCATGGATTTCTGCGCTCTACTCTCCTCTAATATAATTCGCTCGGCTCTTGGGAGGCCAGAAATAGTTTTCTACGCACGTCAGTTTGGGCTAGGTTACGTTCGGTTATGATATGTTTGTATAGGTTAAGCTAGGGTAGCTATGACCTTTGCGCTATGCACTGCTTTTCGGCCGATATATGCACTCTACTGCGCTCTAATATGTTCAGCTTCGCTTTCGGAGTGCCAGCAATACAATACTGTTCTCGGCAGATTAGTTTGAGTTACGTTACGTTTGGTTAAGTTAAATTAGTTCGGGTCAGGTTAGGATGGCTTTGACTTTTCAGATATACACTGCCATCCTATCGACTCCTGCGCACTCATATCCTCCAATATGTTCTGTATGGCGATGGGGATGTCAGCAATAGTGGGCTAGGCACGTTAGGTTGGATTTTGTTGCGCATGGTGGTGTCACGTTTCCTTAGGTTAGGATGCGACTACTTCGACTTTTGCGCTATACACTGCTATTCGCTGGATTTGTGCGCTTTACGATGCTCTGCTATTCTCCTCTCGACACTGGGGTGGGCAGCAATATTGGTCGTGGCACGTTTGGTTGAGTTATGTTCCGTTCAGTTAGGCTAATTTGGGTTAGGTTTCGCTATGCTGTTTTTGGCCTTTGTGCTGTACACTGCCATTCGGTTGGTTTATGCGCTCAACTTTGCTCTAACATGTTCTGTTTGGCTCTGTGGAGGCCAGCAATAGTGGTCTCGGCGCGTTAGGTTTGGTTATGTAAGGTTAGGTCATGTTAGGCATGGATCCCTTCGGCTTTTGAGCTATACACTGCTACTTGGTGTCTTTCTGCGTTGTGCTGTGCTATAATACGTCGAGCTTGGCTCTGGGATGGCCAGCAGTAGCTAACTCGGCAAGTTATGCTGAGCTAGGCTACGTTTGGTTAGGTTACGTTCGTTCATGTTTGGCCAGGATAGCTTTGGATTTTGCATTATAGACTGCTATTCGATAGTTTTCAGCGCTCTATAATGCTCTGCTTTACTCTGCTCGATTCTCGGTAGGCCAGCAAATGTGGTAGTGGCGCATTAGGTTTTGTTATGTTACGTTTGGTTGGTTTTGGCTGCAATAGGTATGGTTAGATTAGCACAGACCTTCGCGCTATACTCTGCTATTCGGTGGAATTCTGTCCCCTACTGCTCTCTTCTGCAACCTGCTCAGCCCTGGGGAGGCCAACAATAGTGGGTGCGGCACGTAACGTTGAGCTTGGCTACGCTTGGATAGTTTATGTCAATTTGGGTTCGGTTTGGATATCCTTGACTCTTCTGGTGTACACGCGATTCTAAGGATTTCTGCGATCTAATCTAGTCTAACATGTTCTCTTCGGCTCTGGGGAGACCAGCATTGTTGGTCGCTGCACGTTAGGTTGAGCTACGTTGCGCTTGGTTATGTTACGTTCGGCTCGGTTGGAATAGGTTTGCATTGACATCTGCGCTATAAACTGCAACACAGCGCATTTCTGCGCCCTGCTGTGCTCTTATGTGTCCTGCTTGGCCCTGTGAGCGCCAGCATTAGTGGTCTCGGCTGGTTAGTGTGTGGTACGCTATGTTCGGTTAGATCGCGCTAGCTTGGTTTAGGTCAGCATAGGTGTCGCTTCCGCGGCATAGTCTGCCATTCGGTGGGTTTCTGCGTTCTTCTGTGCTGTGCTCGATCCTGCTCTGCTCTTGGGAAGCCAGCAATATTAGTCTGAGCACGTCATGTTGCGTTTGGCTTCGTTTGGTTAAGTTTGGCTAGGTCAGGTTAGGTTAGCATGTATTAGACTTTTCTGCTTTACACTTCAGTGTGGCGGATTTCTGCGCTCTACAGTGCTCTAGTATATTCTATTTGGCACTGGGGATGTCAGTAATAGTGGGCTATGCAAGTTAGGTAGATGGGCTACATTCGGGCAGCTCACTTAAGCAATGGTTATGTTTGGATAGCTTCGACTTTTCCGGTATACACTGCGATTCCATGGACTTCTGCGCTTCCCTCTCCACTATTATGCACTGCTTGGCTCTGTGGAGGCCAGCAATTGTGATCTCGGCGCGTTCGGATAGGTTACGTTACGTTTGGTTAGAATATTATGGCATAGCTTCGACTTTAGTGCTGTTCGCTACATTGCGGTGGATATCTGCGCTCTCCTGCGTTCGAGTGTGCCCTGCTCGGATCGGAGGTGGCCAGTAATTGTGGTGCCGTCAGGTTAGGTTGAGAAAGGCTACGTTCGGTTATGTTAGGTTATCAACGGCTAACTTTGGATAGCTTAGACTTTTCTTCTATACGCTACGTTTCTACGGACACCTGCGCTCTACTCTCCTTTACTATGCGCTGATTGTCTCTGTGGAGGCCTGCAATAGTAGTCGCGGCACGTTAGGTTTTGTTCGGTTACGTTTGCTTATGTGACGTTTGGTTAGGTTAGGAGAGGATAACTCTACCTTTTGCGCTATACACTGCTGTTCGGCGGATTTAGGCCTTAGTCTACGATTGGTTAAGTTAGGTTAGGTCTGGTTAGGTTAGAATATCTTCGATATTTCTGCTTTACACTGTAACCCGACGGATTTCTGTGCTCCACTGTGCTCTAGTATATTCTGCTTGTTCATGGGGACGCCAGCAATTGCCGTGGCGGCACGATAGGTTAGGTTATGTTACGTTCGGTTTTGTCAGGTTAGGTTACGAATGGACAGGATATCCTTCGCTCTTGTGATATGAGCTGCAATGCGCTTGATTTCTGCGCACTACAGTGCTCTAGTGTATTCTTCTAGGCTCTTCGGAGTCCAGCAGTAGTGATCTCGGCACGTTAGTTTCAGTTACGTTACGTTTGGTTATGTTGCGTGCCGTTAGGTTAGGGCATGATAGCATTGGCTTTTGCGCTACGTACCGCAATTTGGTGGATTCCTGCGCTCTACTGCGGTCTAATACATTCTGCCTTTCTCTGTGGATGTCAGAAATTCTGGTCGCAACACGTACGTTTGTGTCATGTTGCCTACAGCTAGGTTACGTTAGGATAAGTTTCTTTGGATGTCGCTTACTTTTGAGCTGTACGCTGCCATGCGGTGAGCTTCTGCTCTCTGCTGTGGTCTAATATGACCTGCTTGGCTCGGCGGAGGCCAGCAATGGTGATCTCGTCACGTTACGCTGTGTTATATTACGGTTAGTTATGTTAAGTTTGGCTAGGGTAGGAAAGGATAGCATTGACCTTTGCGCTGTACACTGATATTCGGCGGATCTCTGCTTTCTACTGTGCTGCAATATGCTCCGCTCGAAAGTGGGGTTGACGGCAATGGTGGACGTGGCACTATAGTCTGAGATATGTTACCTTTGGTTAGGTTAAGCTTCGTTACGTTTGGTTAGGATTGCTTTGACTTTTGTGCGATACTCTGCCGTGCTACGGACTTCTGCGCTTTACTCTCCTCTAACATACTATACTTTGCGATGTGGAGGCTTGCGTTAGTGGTCTAGGCACGTTATGCTGTGTTAGTGTACGTTCGCTTATGTTACGTATGGTTAGGTTAGGAAAGGATAACTCTGACTTTGTTCTGTACACTGCCAATCGGTGGACTTCTGCGCCCTACATTGCTCTACTATGCTCTGCTCGATTCTCGGGGTCCAGCAATAGTGGTCGTGACAAGATAGCTTGAGTTAAGTTACGTTTGGTCAGCATGGGATGGGTCATATTTGGCTAGGACGACTCTGACTATTGTGCTATATACTGCCATTCGGTGGATTTCTGCGCTCTAGTGTGCTCTAATATGTTCTGCTCCTTTCTGGGGATGAGAGGAATAGTTTTGCGGGCTCGTTACGTTTAGCTATTCTACGGTTGGTTGCGTTAGGTATGGTTGAGATTGGTAAGGGTGGCTTTGGATTTTGTGCTATACGCTGCCATTCGTTGGGTTGCTGTGCTCTGCGGCGCTCTAATGAGTTCTGCTTGGCTCTGGGGAGGCAAGAATTAGTGGTCTCGGGACATTACGCTTACTTAGGCTACGTTCGGTTATCTTAAGTTCGGTTTGGTTAGGATAGGATAGCTTCGACTATTGTGATATGCAATGCGATGCGCTGGAATTCTGCGCTCGACATTGCTCTACTATACTCTGCTCGGCACACTGAAATCAAGCCACAGTGGTCGTGGCACGTTAGTTTGTGTCAGGTTACGTTTGTTTGTGTTATGTTTTGTTAGGTTAGGATAGGGTGACTTCGACTTTTGAGCCATGCGCTGCTATTCGGTGGATTTCTGCGCTGTACATTGCTCTACTATACAGTGCTCGACTCTGGGGAGTCCAGCTATAGTGGTGGTTCACGATAGCTTGAGTTATGTTACGTTCGGTCGTGTTAGGTTGGAATAAGTTTGGTCAGGATATCATAGACTTTTGTGCAATTCACTGCAATGCGGTCTATTCCTACGCTCTACTCTGCTCTAACATATTCTGCCTGGCTCTGCGGAGGACATCAATATTGGTCTCAGCACGTTAGGATGAGTTTGATTACGTTTGCTTATGTTGCACTTGCTTAGATTAGGATATGATAGATCAGACTTTCGTGTTGTACGCTGCTGCCCAATGGTCTCCTGCGCTCTACTGCTCTATAATATGCTCTGCTTTGCTCTGGGATGCCGGCAATGGTGTTCGCGGCACGTCGGGTTGTGTTAGGTTACGTTTGGTTAGGATAGTCTTTTCTAGGTTATGTTAGGATAGCTTTGACTCTCCCGCTATACATTGCCATTAATTTGACTTCTGCACTCCACTCTCCTTCAATATGCTATGCTTCAAGCCGGGGAGGCCAGCAATAGTGGTTTAGGCACGTTTGGACAGATATGGTTGCGTTTGGTTATGCCACGCATGGTTAGGTTAGGATTGGTCATCATTGACGGTTGTGCCATACTCTGCTATTCGGCCGATTTCTACGCTCTACGTAGCAGTACTTTAATATGCTGGACTCTGGGGATACCAGGAGCAGTGGTCGCTACACGTCGAGGTGTGCTAGATTGCGTTTGGTTGGGTTAGGTTTGCTCTGGTCCGGTTTGGGCAGCTTTGACTTTTCTGCTGTACCATGCGATTCTGAGGATTTCGGCCCTATCCTCTCCAACAATTTGTTCCGATTGGCACTGATCAGTCCAGCGACAGTGGTCTCGGTACGCTAGGTTGGGTTAAGTTATGTTCAGATATGCTACGTACGTTGGGTTAGGCTTGAATAGCATTTACTTTGCTGGCACAGACGGATATTTGGTGGATTTGTGCGCTCTACTGTGATCAACTATACTCTGCTCGGCTCTGGGGATGCCAGCAATAGCGGTAGTGGCCAGAAATTCCGTGTTAGATTAGGTTCGGTCGGGATATGTTTGCCCACGCTTGGTTAGAGTGGCTTTGGATATTGAGATATACGCGGCTATTCGGTAGATTTCTGAGACACACTGTGCTCTAGTATATCCGACTAGGCTCTGCGGAGGACAGCAGTAGAGTCTTCGTCTGGTTAGGTTTCGTTATTCTACGTTTGGTTAGGTACTCTTATGTCAGGTTAGGTTAGGGTAACATTGACTTTTGTGATATGCGCCCCGATATGATGGCTTTTGTATTGCACTGCTACACTCTGCTTGTCTCCCGTGAGGCCAGCAGTAGTCGTCGTAGCACGTCAGTTTTTCTCAGGTTACGTGTGGTTATGTTGGGTAACGACAAGTTGGTCCGGAATAGCTCCGACTTTTGTACTTCACACTACAATGCGGGGAAATTCTTCGCTCTACTGTGCTCTAGCTTCTTCTGCTCGGCTCAGGGGAGGTCAGCAGTAGCTGTCTGGGCTCGTAGGGTTGAGACTTGTTACGTCTGCTTGTGATGCGATTGGCTATTTTAGGAAAGGGTTGCCTTGAATTTTGAGCCCTAAGCTACTATTCTGTGGATTTCTGCGCTCCTCATTGCTCTACTGTACTCTGCTCGGCTCTGGCGAGGCCAGCAATAGTGTTCTGGACGCGATAGTTTGAGTTAGGTGACGTTCGGTTATGTTAGGTTAGGTTTGGTTAGGACGGCTTACACTTTTGTGTCATCTACTGACATTCGGTGGATTTCTACGCTCTACATTGCACTACTATGCTCTGCTCGTCCCTGGGTTTCCCAGTTACAGTGGACTCGGCTCTGTTGGTTGAGTTAGGCTACGTTTGGTTAGGTTACGATATTCTGGCTTAGGATTGGACAGCTCTGACTTCGTGGTGTAAACTGCTATTTGGTGGACTTCCGCGTTCTGCTGGCCTCTACTCCACTCTGGTTGGCCATGTGGAGGCCAGAAATATTTGTCGCGGCACGTTACGTTGAGCTAAGATACGTTTGGATGCATCACGTTTGGTTAAGTTTGGAGTGGATAGCTTTGACTTTCGTGCTATACACTGCTCTTCGGTGGATGCCAACGCTCTACATTGCACTGCTGCACTCTGCCCGACTCTGGAAAAACAAGTAGTAGTGGTCTCGGCACATTTGATATGGTTAGGCTACGTTTGCTTCTTTTCGTTTGGAGAGCTTAGGAGAGTGTATCTATGAATATTGTGCTACCCGCCGCTAATCGGTGGATTTCTACGATCCACATTGCTCTGCCGTATCCCGCTCTGCTCCGGGGAGGCAAGCAATTGTGTTCTCGGCACCTAACCTTGAGTTAGGTTACGTTTGGTTAAGTTACGATAGTTTTGGTTCGGTTTGGATACCTTCGACTTTCATGCCATACTCTATTATCCGCTGGATTCCTGCTATCTGCTGCGCACTAATATATTCTGCTTGGTTCTGGAAATTCCAGCTGCAGTGGTCGTGGCACGCTATGCTGAGTATTGCTACGTTCGGCTGGGTTAGGTTAGGAGAGGTTAGGTTATGTTATCTTCGATTTCTGTGCTCTTCACTGCAATTCGGTGGATTTCTGCCACTACTGTGCTCTATTCCGCTCTCCGTATCACTGTGGAGTCCATCATTAGTGGTCTCTTCACGTTACGTCGTGTTAAGTTACGTTTGTATAAGTTAAGTATGGCTAGGTTAGGAAAGGCTAATCTGACCTTTGTACCTTACACAGCTATTCCGTGGTTTTCTGTGTCTACAGTCTCTACTACATTCTGCTTGGCTTCGGGGAGGCCACGAGCAGTAGTCGCGTCACGTAGCGTTGAGTTATGCTACGTTCGGTTAGGTCAGGCTAGGTCTTGATAGGTTAGGGTATCTACGGTCCGTGGAGACCGTCTCCCTCTCCCGTTGTAACCTAGGTCAGGGTGACCACGAGCTGACGTGTGGGGGCCCGTCAGTTCGAGAGACCGTGGTCTGGGCGCGCGGCCTCGCGTGATGGTCGCGCGGCGTCCGCAGGGTATGCGTGCGTTGCGGTGCGGTGGTATGCGTGTTGTGTGCGTGTGAGTGTGTGTGTGTGTGTGTG